>NC_133206.1:27552623-27612623 GCF_958299795.1 Porites lutea | reverse complement strand
TTCTGTTAGATTCTCCGTGCTCTTGTTTCGCCTGGTCGTTAGTACTGATCCATGATGTTCGTAATTAATGATCGAATCATATGATTTTTCATTCTTATTTGTTTAAAATACTGTACCAGGTGCATCAATGACGCCTTAGAGAGACGAATATCGTTCAAGAATTCCTTTTCTCATTAACATAATTAGAACCGTTTTTTCTTTGGGCCACACGTGTGCCATTTTCGCAAGCTTGACGCAAAAATATAATTCAGTTTACCTGCACTTTGAGTCTGACAATTTCTTCATAATAAACAGATCACGTTTGTAGTCCATTTTGCTCTAGAATTGTGTCTTGATTTCTCTTTAAGATTCTCTCAGAATCTGGAGTCTTGCCATGTTCTGATCTGGTTATAGGCACACGACGTGTGAAGTTTCCAACGAAAGGCCAAATGACACTACTTTCAAAAAATTTGCATAGCCATTGTTTGTCACAGAAAGGATTTGTATACATCGTGTTGAGCCAATTTCTTTACTTTTAACTATTACTTAGAGTGAAGATTAAAAACAAGTCACTGAAAAAACTATGACCTTGAAAGCAAAGCAAAGAGTATCTCAAAGAAAATGACAATTCCCTAGGTTTTCTAAAAACAGCTATTTCATAATTTATGACTATTTTACAGAATTCACTATAGGACACCTAATTTGCATTTGCACTGAAATATAGACATTGAAACACTTTTTCATCCAAGTGGTCTTATCATCCTTAATTGCATATTCTGTAACAAAAAGAACTTTTAAAGTTTTCCCCCTTTTGAAAAAAAGTTGATCTTTTAATTCTTTTATTCAGCTTCTTATTTCGGAATGCTGGAAGGAGGCCTCCAGGCTTGAATTTAATTTCACTCTAAAAGAAATTTATTCGGCAGTATGGGTGCTTTTGAGTGATATGACGCCAATAAAGAACAAAAGCTTTGCCAGGGGAGTTGTTTCCCGAAAGGTTAGCGTTGAACGGGTATCCTGGCAGGCCAGTTACAAACATCATTCGCTTATATCAAATAAATCTCCCTAAAAAATTATAAAACACAATTAACAGTTATTCCAAGAGTGGGCGTTGGATATGAGATGGTAGATAGCCAACGAGGCGCATTGCGCCGAGTTGGCTACTGATCATATCACATACCATGATGGCTAAGCCAATCAGAGCTCTAGAATTGCAGTATCCAATGATTTAGTGTTTAAGTAGTAACACAATTTATGCTTATACCCTAACAGTAACTTGGGGAGCTGTCAATAAAGTTTCACCCCTCAGCACACACTATTGTTCCGATTGCAATACAACAGAGATCCACTCGAACGTTGGCATTACTTGGCCTCTTGTCCGAGTGGCAGTAAAAATTAAAACCCATTATTTTGTAATCTGATAAAATGCATTCATTTCACATATATCAGCAGGCCAATGATATTTGTGTTTACTCTTTTATTAGTTCCAAAGTAATATACTGTTCTTCTAGAAACTAATAAGTTTTCCTTTTTAGAACAAAGATAAAAACATGTCACAAGATGGAAATGCTCCATCTTCCAGTGAAACTGAATATACAGATCCTCGAATTATTGAAATTATTGCATTGTTATTCCTAAGCAGGAAAATATCTTGCAATGAGTAATATTTTTTTTACAGAATTTTTAAAGGGGGTAAATAATTGAATAAGTTCAGAACCGCCATCAAGAGGCCACCATTGGGGTGACGGCAAGTGACCGCTTAATGGAGGTTGGCAGTTGAATTCGTCAGAAATTAGCATAACCTGAGCGGTATAGCTAGGTTTTTTTTTTTAGATCTACGTTTTTTTTGTAGATTTTGAGTGCAATTTTGCTCGCAACTCTTCAGTGTAACCAAGCTTTTGCGCCATTGGGAGGTCGCACTTGATTGGCTCTCTGTGAATGTCGATGTTTATTATTAACCAATCAGAAAGCCTTGCATTGAACCAGAGGAGATTCGACAGCAATCCCACAATGCAGCACAATGCTGAAATTTCGGCCCTGGCATGGAATTTAACTCAGTTCTGTTCTGATAATTTTCGGAAGAGAGAAGCTCTATCGAATACAGGAAAAAAAAACTAGAGTTTTGTAACAAACAAGCAAATTCTCATCAAAAAGCTGTGAAAGGGTTCTCCTAACTTTGCACGAACTACAATATATAATAATCCTTGCAATCGGTCTAAGCTAAGGCGGTTAGTATGTGTAATCAAATCAGTGACGAGTGAAATTAGGGAATAATTTAACTTGCGTTTTGTCCAAATCCTAATAATTTCCAAAGGCTCGGGAAATTATTAGGATTTGGACAAAACGCAAGTTAAATTATTTCCTAATTTCACGAGTAAACCATTTGATTACCTATTAATATCATGGGTGACGAATTGCGTTAGCAATCTTGGATTTTTGACATGTTTATCCTGGATCGTTTCGATCGAGAGCTCCACTCTCTCAAATGTTTAGACCTTAAATCTGGCTTACAAAGTTCAGGATTTTTCAGACTTTTTCGGCAAATACCTTTTAGAATCCTTCTTGATGTTCTCTTGTGTGTTCAGGTTTTCTAAAGCGTCTTTTTGTGCCCTGACATCTTCATTCACGGCATTTTAAAACTTCGTTGCCATCTTTACACTGAGACATACGGGGGGTTGCCATGGCAATTTTGTAATTTCACATGTGAAATTATAAATTAACGCTGAAATTTTGCGCCAAAATTAAGGAGTAATTCGTCACCTATGATATTATGTCTGAAACGTTGCATCAAACGTTCTTTTACGATAGAAGGGTTGTCGTGGAAGTCGCGAAATTGTACCAAAATAGAACATATTTGTTTAAGAACGAATTCATGAAAGGAGAAGGTTTATGTTGATGAATATTTTATACGTCGAACTTGTAAAGGTGTTGTGATTAACTTATAATAGGTGAATATTCGTGATACCTGACATACATCCCAATAAAGTATCCCTTAGTTAACTTATCATACTGTAACCACTTAAAAAACATCCTCTTAATTTTAAGCATAAATCAAACTGGGTAAGAGTAAACTAGATCAAGGCTAAAATTTACATTGCTTGCATTTTCTATTGTTTAATAGCCTGCGTGGCAGGCGCGAAAAGGGTAAGGGGGGGGGGGGGAGGGAGAAAAGCGCGAAAGAGGGGAAAAGGGAAGGGAATCCCTTACCCTCTCTGCCCATTCCCCCTCCTTTTTCCCTTCCTCCTGTCCCCTACCCTTTTCGACGCCTGCTAAGCAGGCTAATTGTTTAACATTTTTACCATTTCCGGTCACATCCATTCAATGAATAACTGTTTTTCAATTATTTGGTTTGCGGAGCTGATTTCGATAACAGTAGGTCCTATATATCGGGCACGCAATCGAAAAACACTCCTTAATTAATCCAACAGGGTACGGAAAAACACAAAAGTTTTCTGGCACCAATCAGAAGCCAGGACGGCGGCGACCGTTTGGAACTGGTCTGGTAAGACATTGTCCCCAGGGGCTCTTCTCGCCGTTCTTTACTTTTCTTCGTGCCATATTTTCCCACCCGTTTAGACTTTCCCTCGCCCCCACTATCTGCCCCTGGGTCTCTGAGGATGTATCACGCTGTTTTTAGGTCAATTGTAATCTAAGGATATTAGTGGGATACAAGTGAAATGTTTTCATCAAAATTCGGCTGCTCCGATTTTCCTTGTTGGACGTTTTTACTTAATTAGCCTGTGTAGCAATCGTTTCCACTCTGCGGGAGTTCGTTGCCACAATTGGAACGAGAGCAAAAACAAAGTCGTACTGAAGATTATTTTGTTAACAACCGGTTGGCATGGTTACAAGAAATGCTGTCAAAGTGAGAATGCAGTAATATCTTTGTTTGATTAATAAAATATGCCAGGGGGCAGAGGGCAGGGGGGGAGGGGGGGGAAATTAGGTGGCTTGAACAATCCTTTAGATTAAACGCCTACGTTTACCAATGCCAATTACTTGCTACAAGCAGAATAATCGTGTAAACAGTTTTAAAGCCGCGGGCTTTCTCGTGGCGACGACGCACGATGGTAACTGGTTTGAAGATTTCTTCCATTCTTGTGGCGATGACACACTATGGTAACTGGTTTGAAGATTTCTTCCATTTAAGGTATTTTCAAATCGTCGTTAATTTCACTTGATTAATACAGAATAATGTCACAAACACTTTCCAAACCTCGCGCCATGTTAGACAAAACAAAGAAAAGGAGTTTCCCGTGACGTCATCTGTGTGTCTGTACTATAGTAGATCATGGACAACAACCAATCACAGCGCGCGTAATATTCACCACCGCGCTGACAAGTGACGTCATTTAAAATTGTCGCCATCTTGCCCAGTATTTTAATAAAAGTTCAGTTCTGTGTAAATAATTTTGAAACTGGACATCGATAATGTATTAACTTTACAGTTTAACCATCATGATGTAAACTAATAAAAAAACCTAGGAAAAGGTGGTTATATTTATTGTAAATATTTATGAAGACAGAAAATGTAGGTAGATGATTCTGTGATCAATAAGAAAAGTTTGAAGAAACTGCTAATGTCGGAGGAGCGGCGAATATTTTGAAATAAATTTTTTGGAGTCACCCTGATATGTATTAATTCTCAAATAGTTCAGCGTTCGATGGCCATTTTAGAGTTGAATACACGTAAATAAAAATGCTTTCAATCTTTTATTGTAGCAATATTTTTTTATTATAATAATGTGGCTGTTCAGTTTCAGTACGTGTTCCACAAAAATACTCTAAGAATCAGTTAAAACGTGTTTTTATCAGCTGAACTCTGAAGTAACGCTAAAGTCAGTACCGTCAATTAAATTTGTTTACCAATCAATTTTAGAGACAAACGACAATGGATTTTGAAAGATTGTATATGAACGGGAAAATAAAAGGACAGAAAGGAAATTCGTGGGCTATAAGTTTTTTTTTTTCGTCATCAAATGTTTACGACCATCAAGTTTCTATATTGTCGTGCACGTAATAATTCTTGTTGATCAAAGAAATTAAAGCTAAATTATTTTCCTCACAATTAGACCGGCACGTATTAGGGAAAGGAGGGGACAAAACGAGTTAGAAGACGACTATCTTCTTATCTATCTACTTTCACCGACTAGACAATAAAATCGCCTAAGTCGACATTCGCGGCAACCATGAAACAAAACTATTCAAGTTGTTTTATGTCGCTTTGGCTAAGGCCGGTTTTATTGAAAGCATTATATGTCGACCAGTCATTCTTTTTCTGTTATGATCTGATGGAAAGATTAATAGCCTTCGTGTAATGAACTCTACTTTACTTCCCTGTAGTAAGAAAAGGTGCACACACGCACACACAAAAAAACAATCACTCCTAAAAATGGCTCGACCGTTTATTTCCTATGACGTCATATCTCGTAACCATAACATCCGACTGCCGCCACGGTTGGAGGAATGATAGGAATGTATGAACAATTAAAAAAAGAGGATCAGGCTCACGATCGTTTTGAAAAAAATTCACAGGCGAAACAAAAAAAGTCTAGTACAACGAAGAATAGATAAAAGTCTATTGAGGATCTGTTCCTGGTTACCGTTAAATTATCTTCTTCGCATTGATCTTGTCTTTCCTGTCACATTTAGATTATTCATCATTGGAACTAATGACAAACTGACTTATTTGTCGAGCAATAGAATGACATGAAAGGCTAAAACACGTCACCTCTTAGCCAATAATGCGCTATTCTGTACAAATAGTGCAAAAATCATCCAAAGCAAATATTTTATAACATCTTTCATTGGTGTTGTGGTCACGATAAGTATCGTGTGCTGCTCTCTTACAGTCGATAAATTTTGGAAGACTACGTACTTCAGGTTAATGTTCGAAAATTAGAGTCAGGTCATTCCTTCCTTGTATTGTTAGTCACTGATGGAAGGTTCCTTTTCAAATAACACTGAGCTAGATGATTTCTTTGACTTCGAGGATAAAGCGGATGCTACTAACATCACCTCAAACGTTAATTATTGTCACAAAACAACTGAGGTCATATTTTGGATACTGAACTCTTTAATCGGGGCCATCATTCTTCTTGGAAACAGCTTTACTTGCGTGGTCTTTCTTTCATCAAAGCGACTTCGTCAGAGTTACATGAATGTATTTCTTATAAGTTTAGCATGTTTGGACGTGTTAATGGCGATAGGCGTTGTTCCATTCTATGCCGTATTTTGCAGCAGAGGCTGTAGATATCCCCTCGGGAAATACTGCTGGTTATTTAGAGCAACGAAAGACTGTGTTTTATTAGCATCAACATTAAACATCTGCGCAATCGCATACGACCGATATTTGGCAGTAATCCATCCTCTTCATTATGGCGCGAAAATGACCAACAGGCGGGTGACCGCGATTTTAGGTGGAGTTTGGCTGCTCCCAGTGGCTGTGGCGGCAATAAGAAGTGCATGGCACCACACAAAGAGTGGGGAAAATCTGCGTTTCGCGAACAAGTTGTACGACATTGTGTTAACGTTTCTTTTTGTGTTACTTTCAATCATTGTCTCCCTTTTTGTAAATACTAAGATAATGATTGCTGTCAAAATTCACAAAGAACGTGAGCGGAATCGAAGACACCTTGGGAGAGCCAATGATGAAGAGCTTACTAGACTAAGAAAAGGCACAAGAGCCTGCATTTTCGTGGTGTTTGTTTACATCGCCTGCTGGTTGCCTCGTATTGTGTACAACCTCAGCTATGTAATCAAACCACCGGGATTGGCAAACCCTTTGTTTCTCAAGATTTCTTTCTTTTTTCTTTATTTACAATCTTCTGCCAATCCTTTTATTTACTCATTTTACAGATCTGAGTTTAGGGTAGCTGCTTTGAGGCTTATAAGATGGCGATCTCGGCGAAGAATCGATCCTGTTCTCCAACTTCATTCGACCAATTTCCTGAGCACAACCTAATATGATGATGGAAAGCAAATACACTGAAATTGTTTTGACATCCTCCATTAGGATCTCTATATTTAAATATTATTTGAATAAATGATGTATATAAAAACCTTGGGAAAAAGCTCGTATTTTATGTACCGTTAGGAGTTACGTATTTTACTTTTAACAAATTATTAAAAAATTCTGCATTGTATTGTGCCTGTGAATGGTTGGCATTTATCGATTTCCTCAAAAAAAGAAAAGGAAAAAAGAAAGAGATGGAAAAATAAAAGCAGATACAAATGATACATATAGTTTCAATTTCAGCTTTAGTCAACGTTAGAACGTGTTTTACTCTGCAAGACTCTGCTTTAGTTAATTGTACATGTTGTATCAAGCAACTCGAATGGATTTGAAAAGGAGAGCAAGTGTCAACTGAGCAAATAAACGGTCTTCTTTTACAATTTATTGCTTAAGAGAAAGTATTATTACAGCTGTCATGTTCTTTTGACCAGAGTGTCATTTATTTATTCTAACAACCACCAAAAAGGAATACTGATCACTTTTAGCGAGTTTCTGGGACTCTTAAGGGCTAAATTTTTTTTTTTGAGGCTATCTGTTAAAGCGAAGGTTTAAGATAGACTACAAAAAGTTAACTTTTTTTCGTTAGCTGACAATGTGCTAATAAGATCAAGAAAAAAATCCAAAATAAACAGCAAAAGATACTGAACAAGATTACCTTTTGTATAATATAATATAACCATTTCGATCAATATAAATTTTTTCTCAGGCTAAATTAAGCGTTTTTCGTACAGATAATTTGGGTACCGGAACCTTTTGAGATCTATGAATTTCGTCTTGTACAGTTGAGAAACGCAATGAAAAATAAGGAAACCATGAAGCAGCAACAACAACTTTCTGTTAGTTCACCGTTGAGTGAAACTGATAATGCATACAAAGGAAATGAAGCTTTTCTTTTTAGTACTTGATATTCAGTTAGTACTTGATATTCATACTTTATATTCAGTTTTAACAAAGGTGACTTGCAAAAAAAAAAGTCTATTTTAGAGTAACTCGACCGCCATTTTTGGATGACGTCAGTTGAGCTGTATACTGTATACTGTATACTTCAACTGAAATCTTCCCGACCAATGGGTACGCAAGTTTTCTAACATCAGATACAGATTCAATATTTTCAAAATTATGAAACTTTACAAGTAGTTTTTTTAGTTATGTCCGAGAGCTGAGTACAATCGATTATAGTGTGTTAGTATACAAAGAAAATACAGAGAATGACCAGTAGAAATGGATGATCCAAAAGTTTACAATGAATTATATATCCCGTATGACGTCTTATAAGATAAAGGCTCACAATTCAGTTATTTTCTAGCCTGGTATACCATTGAAGGTCAAATGACTCTATTTACCAAAAAATTTAAATTTACCTTGCCATAACATTTGTCTGAAAACAATCAAGTTCGTTTTACTGATAAAGATGTCAGATAGTTAATGTTCTTGTCAAACGAGGTAGGACGTTATTACAATGTTCCTTCATTTTTTAAAATCCCTTTTGAGAATTTGTTATGCCCGTGAAGTGTTGTATGACACCAGCTGTATATCAGGTGGTCCCCGTTGACTTAGATGGGAAATAGATTCATTTTCGTTGAAGGGCTGGTGGCTCTGACCTGTTTCAGAAAGGAACGATACAGTCCTTAAAGTCGAGACAGTTGACTCCGCTCTCTCGATAACAGTGTGACATTTTAACACTGAGAATGCTGCCTGGCGGAATTCGCGTCTGTAAAACCAGTAAATAAATGGATTCAGCGATGACTGAAGAAACAGAAACAAGAAGCATATTCTGAAGAATAGAGGATTTGCTAGTCCTGGCGGATCGATGACAAAACTAAAGTTGTAAATAGCTCTTGGTATCCAGCAAATAACGAACACGAGAACTACTGTCACACAAGCAACTGTTCCCTTGCGCGTTTGAGACGACATTGCGGGGCAGCCGTTTTTTAAACGTCTTTTTTCTCGTTGCCTTTGCTTTCTTATTGCCGCCACAATCTTAACATTTGTTATGAGCATAACTATAACCAAAACAACAACGAAGCCCAAAACAATGATGCTGTCGTAGACCTTGTTAGCAAAACGAATATCGATGTCGTGGTTATGCTGCCAGATGTTCCTTATCAAAGCCAATATGACCGACAAGATCCAAACTGTCGATAAAATGGCGGCAACCTTTTTTGGAGTCATCTTGGAGCTGTATTGAAGCGGTTTCATCACAGCAATGTAACGGTCGTAAGTAATTGCGTACACATTCAAAGTTGTACCTATCTTTATACAATCCTTCGCCCCTCTCATTAGCCAGCAGTAACCCATCAGCGGATATTCACAGCCGAGACCGCAATAGATCGCGTAAAACGGAGCAACAAAAACAGACATTAGAATATCCCAAACGGCGAGACTTACCAGCAAAACGTTCATTTTGCTCTGCCGAAATTTTTCTGTTTGAAGAAACACAACGCAAGCGAACGTATTGCCTATGAACGCCGTGGCACCGACAAAGCCGTAGACAATAAAAAAGATAGTTTCTATTGAAGTATCGCAGTCTTGCTTGACCATGATTCTCGATCAGTCGGTTTTGTTTTGTTTTGTTTTTTTTTTTCAAAAAAAGAAATGCCTAAGTTATAGCAGCCCTGGATCATAATCTTTCATCCTTCCAACTTTTCCTTTGCTTTACACGATTAAAAATCAGACAGCTGTTCTGTACCAAGGCCCGTTTTGGTTGTATCGAGGACACAAAGCATGTCACCATTTCATTTCAACGTGTCCATTGGTTTCAAAATAATGCTATTTATGTTCATGTTTTTTAAACAAGTCACTGATACCAAACACAAAGCTTTATGACAGACTGAGATGACGCGTCATCTCTTTCAAAAGTGTTCTATGATCGCTATCTTGGTTAGACTACTACGAGATAATACAACTCTAAACTCATGTTTTTAAACTCAAAACGTTGGTACTGGAAAAAAATCAGTTACTCTTTTCGCTTAAAAAAGTTGTGTTTCTATAATCGAACGCGCCATTGTAGCAGTATATTATTCACATAATGGCATCAACTTTATCCTAACAAGGTACACAAATTGCAAAAACCAGCAAATAAAGTGACATCTTATCGAGTCAAGCCGCAAACACAGCAAATACATGGGTCTTCTATTAAAAAAGAAGAGTGCAATATGGAAAAATATTGTCTTTCTATAATCGAACGCGCCATTGTAGCAGTATATTATTCACATAATGGCATCAACTTTATCCTAACAAGGTACACATATTGCAAAAACTAGCAAATAAAGTGACACCTTATCGAGTCAATTCGCAAACACAACAAATACATGGGTCTGCTATGAAAAAAGAAGAGTGCAATATGGAAAAATATTGCCCGATTTAGATTTTTTTTATCCCTGGAGGGGTCATAAATTAAACGCTCGAAAATATAACCGTAATCGTAAAATTGGCTGCTTATTCACTGTGTTTCTCCGTTGAGCATGGGCAGCAGATTAATAATCTAATAACTGTCATATTTGCGTTAGCTATTATTCAAATTTCGGTTATATTAGTCTGTCGTACGGTACAATAACTATACCATATTTATTTACCGATTTCCGAGTAAATCTATACTAGAAAACGCGCTTTCATTTCAAACTACAAGTGTAGGTGGCGACTATCATATTAAGGAAGTCCTCCTCAAACAGTAACCAACAATTCAGTACATTAAGATGTCTTTTAATAAGCTCCCTGTTTGGCTTTTTACTCTTTAACTCTCGAAATTAAAATATGTGAGCGGGCGGAAAAGTGATTATATTTACTTTAGCGATTGAGAATAAGAAGAGTTCAACCGGTTTTTTACGTCTGCGTCACATAATTATACCGAGCGGTACTATAACTATATCATATTTATTTACATTATTTACATAAATATTGACAGGTATAACTATACCATATTTATTTACATTTCAGAGTAAATTAAGTTGAAAACACGCTTTCCTTTCAAACTATACGTGTAGGTGGCAAGGAAATCTTCCTCAAACAGTGTCCAACAATTCAGTACAATAAGATGTCTTTTAATAAGCTCCATGTCAGGGTGTTTTATTACTCTTCAACTCTCGAAATTAAAATATGTTAGCAGGCGGAAAAGTAATTTACTTAATTGAAGAAGAAAAGTCAAAGTTTTTGACGTCGGCGTCATATAATTATACCGAGCGCACAAATCGGTAGGGTTGCTATTTATAGCCCACCTGGAGGAATCATATGTTTATTCAATCATATTGGTGAAACGTCGACTCCGCTTCTAGATCCGGTTGCTGGAGACCTGACGAGAGACCTAACTACTACAATCTGACTGACTCAAAATGATGAAATGAAATAAATAAATAAATAAATACATAAATAAATGATAAGGCCATCAGAATTATAAAGAATAACGTATTCATCTTTTACAACATCTAGGCATAACTTGATCCCGTGATTGCTACAATTACTTTTAAAATTTAACGTGAATATGACCGCATATTGTTGAATTTATTTGCAGAATTCCACTAATTTTTTCACTCAAGGCGAAAAATACTTTGAAAAGTTAGGTGTTTGAAAAAATGAAAAGGTTGGCTAACACATCAATAATCTTTAACAGAAGCAGTGATGTCATAATGACGTCATTAACTATTCAAAAGCGAACATTCGGCTATATTGGATTCGCCATTTTGAACTGATCAAATGCATTCCATTTTACTTAAAACACGTATAAATCGGGGAAACAGTGATAGAAAAATTGATCTGTTTTTAAAAGATGCTTATAGGAAGCCCCAAAATCCACAAGTTATGAAATTCCCAGAAAAATGAACATTGTTAAAAAACTGAACCAAGCATCTGCCATTTGGTCATTTTGAATTCATGTTTATTTTCTCAAATCGGTCACTAAAATGCCTGGATTACACCAACAGTGGAAATAAGCTAAAAATATATTACTAGTGACTTAAAATATAAATAAACCTTTTTGCATAGGAAAAAAGCAAAGTTTGAAAAACTTTGCTCTCAAAAGTTCGTTGACATAGTTACGGTAATGTTGACATACAAATCACCACCACTTTAAAATGTTCCAGATAATTTTTGGGAAAATTCGCAAAGTTTGGAACGGTTTTGAAGTTACTAAACTTTTTTAGTGAGGGGTCTCAATGGGGTTAAATTTTTACACTTTTAATTTTGGCCACAAAATGCTAGTGGAAAGTAAGCAAGCGTCCAATTTAGACCTTTTTAACGGATCTAAATTAGAGAGCAAGAATTTTCAATTAAAAGGAAAGAATTCTCCTTTAAAAAGTAAGAATTCTCGTCACAAAAGCCGTGATCTTTTGGAGTTGGTGGGGCCGACGAAGTAATATACTTACATTGAAGCCAAGACATCTTCAGACCTCGGATTCGGTCATTCGGTTGGACATAAACTGATTAAGAATTACCCTTTTTTGATTCGTTTTATCGCGTATAATGGTACCATAACTTCATGGTGTGGATCCACTCCATTAGTTAATATTATGTTAAAAGAAATATTCCGATGTTAAGAATTTAGTAATAGCAAGGCGTACCCAAAAGAGGGAAAATGGCCAACAGATTTTATTCCTCAGATTCCTCAAGCATGAAAACTGACTTTTAATTTTACTATTTCCGCGTCGATGCGGTAAATAACGTAATAAATTTGATTCTCGTGTAGAGTTGATTTAATTATACTGTATTTTCCACAAATGGAGAATTACTAAATACCTTACAACGGTTGAGAAAGAGGAAATTTCAACGCCACCTAGCCCAATGGCAAAATTTACTTCAGTTCGTTCAAATAATTGCTTCCAAGTTTGTCTAACTACAGCTGACTGCTCATGATATGTGCACTGTGCAAATCATAAAGACAAGTTAAGACGAGACAGTCAATTTGTAACAATGATATAATGGCATGTCTCATTTGTGTGAGTCAATGATGACATACAAAATTGAAAACTTGAAGAACTAAAGGAAATGAGGGGCGTTGACCTAATATGAATCTCTATTTTTAATTAGGTTCTCAAAAGCAAATCCAGTAAAGCTTTTTTAAAATCATCCCTGTAATATGAGTAAATGGCAGGATTTACTGCCGACTGTAAAAAAAGGAAAAACAATGACAGTTTTTCCAATAACGGAGAAACCAAGTCAGGCCGACCAAACACATGGCTAAAGTTATAAAAGGCCCTTGGTATCCAGCAAACAACAAAAATCAGAACGATTAAAATGCATGATACTGTTCCTTTGTGTATCAGATGTCTTTCATTCCAGTTTTCTTTTTGACCTAAATTGCATGTGCCTCTGTTACGTCTTAATAACTTTGCGCGATTGTCTTCCGCTCTTCTTTGTCTTCTGATCGCTTGCACTATAAGTATATTCACAATCACCATCAACACCACTGGCACCACAACAAACGCGAATATTAACACTGTGCTGTAAATACGATCGACATACAGCGACTTCTCCGGCGACGATGTATGCTGCCAAGCGTTTCTTAATACAGCTAGTACGATGGGTAGAGTCCATGCAAGAAGAAGTATTGAGATGACGCGTTTTCCTGTCATTTTAACCTGATACTGTAGTGGCCTTAACACGGCTAAGTAGCGATCATAAGTTATGGCGAGAAGATTGAATTTTGTTGCTGGGAAAACCACGAATCTTGTACTACCAATAAACCAACAATGCTTTGTTATAGTGTATTGACATCCCGTACAGAATATAGCGTGACCTGGAATGACAAGCAGTGCCATCAGGATATCTGCAAAACCCAGGCTGACAAGAAAGATGTTCATGTAGCTCCTCCGCAGTTTCTTGTTTGAAAGGAATACAATGACGGTGATTATGTTCCCGAAAAGAATGATCACTCCTTGGGCGCCAAATAAAATCCAAAAGGTCCGTTCTAAATCTTTTTGACATCGTACAGATGTATATTCCCTTGTAGGGAAATTTCTCAAGGTAGTGGCCTTGGACATATTGATTAGAAACGTCAGGTTTATGTCCATTCCTCCCTCTCTATCCTTGGAACTACTAGAAGTAGATTTGGGATATTTTGTCAAAGAAAAACGAAACAAAAGAAAGACGCTGTCGAGCTCTATCCCCGGCAATGTGTCCCCTTGAAGTATCGTAAGAGTTTTTGAAGTTTGAAAGGATCGAGGCCGTTTTTTCAAAAGGAAAAGGCTACCTCATTAAAAATGACATCTTGGCGCGGAAAGATATTAAATAAGCTGAATAAATAATCTAATAACGCACTGATGCACATACATATTCCCCTTACGTTCAAAATAGTATTGTCAAGCATTAATAAAGGAGAAGTTTAGTTATACGTCTAATTCAGGATATTTTTAATCAACTAGGCCATATGGAAGCTTAGGAAGCCACTTGTTTCGATGCTACCGTCAAGAACGAAATTGTTCATACTACACCTCCAATAAGTTCTGTGACCAAACAGCGGAGCAATAGAACTTAGTAATTTTCTGTTAATTTTGTTTTTTCTTACGCCTGAATAATGAAGAGGAAATGTGAAAGACACCTATCCTGCAAACAAGTAAGTTTGGTAAGTGATAAATCTATGGTAGTTTTATAAAACACTTTGCCCTAACTGTACTGCTGCAGATAAAAATGAAGCTATGTAACACATGTATGGACTATATGATTACTGAGAATAAATCCTAGGCCTGCGCAAACCTCTTTAAACCTGCCGGACTCGACCAAGACATCAATATCTCCGTATTAAGTAAAAAACCCTTGCTGCCTGTAGCTAAGGCCTAGGCCAAACGCCGAACTTTTCATGACACGAACCAAACTCTCATTTGGGTCGACCTAAATTAAAATCGTCTGTTGAGTCGGACGTCGAACGTCAGACCAAAAAGTGAATTTTGATTAATTTTCTCCCGAACGAGGCTATCATCATACTTAACAATTAATGAATGAGGCTGAGTATCTTATGAAGAATTATCCGAGATCTCCATAATTCTTCACATGATACGAAAGCCGAATTCAATAATTGTTTTATAATTCATTGAAATAATTCCTAGTTTAAAAACATGGCTAAAACATGCTTACCTCCATGGATCCATCGATGTTAAGTTCATCTTCGATAGTGCACATTTAGGGATGTTCAGCTCCGCAAATATTCTCCAAATAGCAAATGTCGCCCTTCGAGTTGTCTTCTTGCTGTTCTTGCCATGTTTTTAGCTATTATTTCGCCTACTTTTCACTCTTGAAACTGGTGAAATGTCCACCATTTTTGTTTTCACAACCAAAACAACTCATCCTCGTCCCCAGGTCTTCTCGGTTAATGGTGCATTAACAAGCAAGAAAGCTGCTCTTTTGATGTCATCGGTTTATTAAACAAAAAATTCTTCCAAATTTGGTCATTAGTAGCTGGTTATGGTGAATTATGCGTGTGCTTTTAGCCAACCAGAATCGGGGAAATATTTTGAATGAATAATAAAAAATCTTAATAATGTATTAGTTTAGTTTGTCGCATGTGATAGTCGACGTTTGTCCCAGCGACGATCTTCAGACGTTCTGTCCGTCTGAAGCAGATGGATAGAACGTTTTGGACGGTCCAAACTCATTCAGACCAACTTAACTGTGATAGACGTCGAAATTTTCATGAACTTAACTCACTAAGTTTGGTTCGTCTCATAAAAAGTTCTACGTTTGGCATAGGCCTAACCTTAGATATCTTGGGAAAAAAGCTAGCTAACAATACTATCTAAGTTTTCTTTTAATAGATTTATAGGTTTTTTTGTTAAAACTTAGCAAATACTTAGGTCTTATTAAAAAAAAGAAACAGTGCAATATGGAAAAATAATACCCGATTTAGATTTTTTTTGTCTCTGGAGCGGTCGTAAAACCGCAAAAATATAAACATAAAATTGGCTGTCGATTCTGTTTCTTTTCTTCTTATAGATTCATTTGATACTTCTTTTAGTTGTTACGTCGCGAGAAATCGATTGAACAGCACTAGACTGAGAGGTTGTGTCAGCATAAGTTGTTGATTGATAATTTACCATCCTAAAGTTTCGTTTAAGGTTTCGACTGGGTAGCCCCTCGTCAGAACGAATCAAGGGATTGTGGGTTGTGTGTGGTTTGTCACTATCGAAGGACCATATAAACGAATACATCTGACTACGGATTTCGTCCACTTGACCTGAACAATGGGAAACGTAACGACAGATTCGTAAATCCCGAATAGATAAGATGGTAAACAAAAAAATGTTTGATTATATTTAGAAATCCGTAAACGCCAATTTTCCGGTGCGCGTTTACAAACTTATAAGGACCAGTACGTGTGGACTTTATAGTCTCCCGTCATGCAATGCTGGGAAGGAGAGTTACGGGACACTCAAAAAATAGGCGCTCGAAAAGCGCGTGTGACTACTGCTGAAGTGTAAAATGCATTTTTAACGCATTTGAATGCTTTAAAATTCACTGCAACATTTCTCGATGATTCGCAACGCACTTTTAACCTTTCCCATGAATGCGCAAAACTTCGTCAAATGATAAAGTATGATCAACACATTGGCAATGTTATCATTTGTTTTTTTACGTGACGTTAGAAATGATAGTGAAAGGTCAACGCGGGACACGTAGTCACTCCAACATGTCCGTTTTACAATACGCTGCAAATTGTCTAGTCTCCTTTGCCGCGGTAAGAAGATTTTCGTAAGACTTTTGATCTTTCTTGACATTGCGTAGGAAGACTCACAAGACCAGATAGGAACCTCAGAAATTTATACCTTGAGAGCCCTTTGAAGTCGATTAACTGTAATAACAGAAACATCATTTAGATAGAATTTTGAAAGAACAAAAACTCGAAAAATATTGTTTCCTTACTACGTGTGTTGCGAATTGCGTGTCATTGCACTTCGTTGCCTAGCACATGACCGAAAGTCTCTTCCAAAATTTCATTACAGAAAGTAACGATGCTGATGTTTTCACAGGAGTTGATTCGAAGTGGAGAAATCTGTTATACAAATATCGTGGTTTCTGGGTTTATTTTGAAGATGAGAAGTGAAGTGAATACGCTTCTTGAGAAATGATGTATTTCATTGCCTTTTCATTCTGTTACACTTGCTATCAAAGCAGACCACGAGGCAGCCGAGCATTTCGCTTGTCATAGAGGACCATTGACGAAAGATTCCGAAAACTGGTTATCTTTGCACGCTGATTTTGCCCCGAAGTATACTCTATTGTTACTCAGTACTTACTTTTGGAAAACTAAGTATGCTGATTTGCTCCGAAGTATATTCTATTGGTAGTTACTTACCACCTTTCGGAAAACTAACTCGATGGCAACTGAGTGACAACTGGTGCATGCGCAGTAGTCACAAAAACGACTGCGAAAGAGACTGAGCTGGTGTGGACTAGACTTAAAAGGAAAACAATAGATGCTAGGAAATTTAGTTCTTTATAACCCTCTCTGTTTGGAAACACAAGCGTTAAAATGGCAAACCTAATTTGAATAAACGTTCTTTGCAAAATTTCTGTGACGTCAGCTAACAGCTGAAAAAACGACAAAAAAATAAGTTCATCTTCTTGCGCAGTATTGGATAATGCCAAGGCCCTTCAAGCATATTCTAGCCGGAATAGTATTAGGAAGTAATTGTGGTGATATTCTCAGGTAGTTAATTGTCTACAGAAATAGGACTGCTAGCCAAGACGTTCTGGTAATCTATCGAAAACAACCACTCGAAAACGAACAATCTAAATTTTTAGCAGAAATGATCATCGGGAAAAACAGGTGCGTTTTTGGATCTGCCTTGTTTAATAAGTAAACGGTGACCATGCAACGTAAAAGTGACTTCTAAGCTACAAACACCGCTTATAGCAAATCGAAGAACTCGAAGCAAACTGTATTTGGATTAACGATACCAGTAATTCGCTTACTCGAATGTATAGGCTTTGTTTACTTTAATTTGTTTACGTGACAAATTCGTATCTGCACTTTCATTTATAATTAGAAAAAAGGCGCCCAATTGTTTTTTCTGCAACGTCTTTGCTTCTGGTTATCGTAAATTTGATTCTGAAGATGTTTCTTAAAAAGCAATTAAGATTAGTAGTTTAAGAGAGTCTTTTAAGTAAAAAAAATATCACGTAGAGAGGTATAAGGAAAAGAAAGTCTCAACCTTTTCTAACTTTTAATTTCGGCTTTACGAAAAAGGTTATATGAAAAGAAAACCTAATGTTTCAAAAAAAGTAACGGCGCGAGCTATATCTAATAATCTTTGCGTCATACTTATCTAGCACCTAACGGTTTTGCGTCATTGCATGCTTATCCATAAACTGGTTGGCGGTCGACGCATACTGACGAAATTCTTCATTGTAACAATTTATTAGCTACACCTGTATCCGATTAAAAAAAACCATGTTTGTGTTGTGTGTGTTCATATAAAGCAACGTTTTTAACTTGTAAATATTTCAGGAAATATACAATATGTGTTTATCTTAAAGTTTATAATTTTATTCAAGAGGAAAGAAAACAACCGTGGATACGGTGTTCTAATCTTTTAACTCCTTTTGCTGCAAAAAGAGGCCGAAAACGACTTGTCGGCTCAATATCGACTGATGTGTCACTTCAGGATGTACTATACATGAACATTGTACCTTTTAGTATGAGCCAAGCGAAGCAAACGCGGCATTTCGCGCTAAACGCAAGACGAGCGCGAATCGCCTGTTATGCTGGCTTAAAGTCTAACCAAGAGAAAAAAAAAAGATTGTAGTAATAAGTCGGCTTTAATCTCACAGTTTATTTACTAACCAATATTTTGAAGAAACGCCGTTTTTTGCTTTTGTTTTAATTTCGTTTTTTAAGTGTTTAAGTGGCCGAAAAAGATTAACGCTCTTGGTTCACTGTCAAGTGTGCTGTCATTTCAGGAAACCATATGTATTTTACCTTTCTAACATAAACTGTCGGAGAGCGAGAGGAAAAAACAACAAAATAAACTCCTTTTATTTTAAAGTTTACGAACCAATATTTTTTAGTTCCAGAGAAACACCGTTTCCTGTATTTAATTGGTGTTGGTGCCCGAAAAACGGCTTGTCGGCTCAATATCGACTCTTCTAAATCGGCAGAAAATTAATTTGTGTGCGGCTTGTCGAAATTCAAAACGAAAAAAAGAATAAATAAAAGGATTTGCCGACGACTGAAGCAAAAGTAGCAGCCAAGCTACTTTAACCAAACTATCACTTACTAGATCACGCCGGCCAAATACAAAACTAAAATTAACAAAACCTAGTGGTAGCCAGCTAACAAAAAAGATGGACACAACAAATACACAGGCTATAGTTCCTCTTCGAGCCCTGCTTCTTTCTCTTGCAAGTCGAGAACCTTGATTTCCTTCTTCAGTGTTTCCCCTGATTGTTTCTTGGCGAACCAGTCTATTTTGCCTACGAATAGCCTGGATTATTTTTGCATTCATTACTATCATAACAAGGAGAGGTAAAAGGGCAAAGGCGAAAATTAAAATGCTGTTGTAAATCTTGTCCCTTCTTAGTGCTTCTTCTGGTGAAGTTGTATGTAACCAGGTATTCCGTATGGCAGCTAGGATAAAATTAAAAGACCAGACGCCGAGTAAAATGTAGATCACTCGAGTGTTAGTCATGTCGTTGTGATAATGTAAAGGTCTTATTACCGCCAGAAATCTGTCCAGCGATATTGCGGCTAAATTAAATACCGTTCCACCCAAAGCAATGTCCTTAAGACCAGCCATAAGCCAGCAAAATTGAGGTGCGCTTTCCGAGCAACCATTGCAGAGCACGTTATATGGAACAACAAACGTGGACATCATTATATCAGCGACTGCAAGGCTGAGTAAAAATACGTTCATGTAGCTTTGTCGCAGCCTCTTTGATGTAACAAAAACAAGAAAGGTGAAGCTGTTCCCTGTGAATGTCACAACACCGACACATCCATAGAGAATCCAAAAGGTTAGTTCAAGAGCGTGGCTGCACTTTAGATCAGGTTTTGTTTCATTGGAGTCTGCCATATCCATCTGCTTCGCTGTGACTGCGGTAGATGGCAGCGCTGATTGAATTTACTTAACCGCGTCGGAAACATTAGGTTTTTAAGGTCAGAGATAATTTATATATCTTCAAGGCAAACACAAGGGGGCATCAAAATTTAAAGGCTCATTTTATCATAACAGGGGCAATAATCCAGGTCAAAGAATTGGCACCTTTAAAAAGGCACAATTTAATTAAGAGAACCCGGCTGTTGGTTGAGTACCGTGTTGAAGTCGTGTGCATGATATTGAAAATCTCCCTTATCTACTGAAACTAAATTACCCAAGAAGTCAGTGACATGTAAGATCAGAAAGTACCCGTTTTTAAAATTTGTTTAAGTTCATGCTGATTTATCTGAATTTTACTGATTTACCAGTGATACTCTAAAATTTTTAACCTAAAAGTGAAAGACGAAAAGCGTAACTATCTTTCAGTATCACCTTGTTAAAGAAAACCTGCAACTTAGCAAAAATAAATAACAACCAGCCGTGATAAAAAACGCAGATAAAAATTGTAAACTAAAGTTTTCGTTTTTCCAGTGCGGTTTTGTTATGATAAATTCAAACGCTGCCCCAGCTGTAAAACTAACAATCAAAGGGTGCCTATGGATAACTTGTGGATTAATTATTTTAGAAATGAAAGCTGAGAATGAACCTGCGATTAGTCTACCGGTATATTTTAAGTCTGTCAAAAAAAAAAAAAAAACAAAGCAAAACAAACCGACCAAACAAAAGGAAAAAAAAGTCTCCTCCGGCGGGAGTCGAACCACGGACCTTCAAAGTGTGAGGTCAACGCGTATGTCAATATGCGCCACGACAGTTAACGTTAAACAAATCTAAGTAAATCTGTTAAATTAATTATATTTAACATTTTTTGCCCATGAAATTCTACCGGTAGACGCTGCTTGAAGCTGGTAGACGGCCTTATACAGCTTGAAATTTTCAACATTTACATGAGGAGAATCAATTTTGATTCAACAACAGTAAATATTGCCGTTTTAATTAGACAAAGAAACATTTCATTTCGGAATGATATTTCACTACAAACCATGAGATTGGGAGTCTTGTCGTGAGAAAGGTTGAAAAATCGTGAGAATCGTGAGCTTGGACCAGCTTGGGAGTCGCAGAGCAATGCATTTGCTGATATTTTTTGTCATGTTTATCGCCTGGACGGGTCAAAAAGCTTCAAAAGTTCATAAACTCCTGTCTCAAAGTTGGCCATAGCGCTAATCTTAAACATTCAAAGTCTACATATAACTGAAGAGAACTTATCGTCCTGTGAAATGTACAAAATAATAACATCAAAAGCTTTGAACACAATGCACGTTCAGCTCTTCTTGATGGCGGAACGGGAGCGATCTACGACAGTTGTCGTTTTGATATCGGGCGCTTTCGTGCGGAGCCGACTAATTACAAATTTGTCTACACCCAAGTGAACATTTGCATATCGCAGTACCCACAATAACTTGTACCTTACGCTATGCATAATCCACAAGTTAAAAACGAAAGGGAAAATAAATTAAAAACCTAACTTTGGTAAACAAAGTTTTTACTTTAATAAAGGTTAGGTTAAACGTGGCTGACATGTAATTTTCTTCAAGATCGATAAAGACAAGTCGCATGTAGGTTCCTGAGTAATGAAACAAACTTGTTGTATCTTCATTTTAACCAACGATGTCTCAGTAATTTAAGCATCTTACCCTCACTAAAAAATGGCATTTCATCAGTATTCTTTCATTTTCATAAGCTTGCTAAAGTTAATAAATTGAAGACGATAACCAACATCGACCAACCAACGTAACCATGGCAACTGACTAGATGAAGGGGTTCGCGCTTGGAAATTCAACTTTAAATGCTATCTAAAAATGTCTTGAACGGAAAAGGGATTAGCATAAAAACCGTGGCTGTTTTAATGGACCAGAACTCTATATGTCGAGTTGAAGGCTTCTCGGATATCTATGGGTCGCAAACTGCGTGCTATATTCAACAGTTGTGGCTATTTTGCTTATAGAAGGTTGGAAAAAGGAAACTAATAGAAACGGCGCTACGAGAAAACATCCAGTGATAGGTTTAATAGAGAGCTTTTGAGGAGAAAGAGACTCTCAACAACACAAGCATTACTGATTCGGACAGGCAAACCTAAACATAACCTATAAACGTTGTCTCTTTCTAAAGTAATTTTTTAAAAAGCTTAAGTTTAAGTATTTCATGATTATTAAATAACTGAGTTATTCAGGGTTATTGTGCAAAAAGATTTCTTGAGTAAGTGATTAGGGTTTGGAAACTGAGTACCGTATTTACTCGATTAAACGCCGTCCTCGATTTAACTTCGCACCGAAACAGTCGAAGCGGCGTTTATTCGAGAATTACAAGAAACAACTAGCTGCAACTTTCTAATCTACACCACCCTGACAATAACGATTCTACCTTAGCAAAAAAGGCTTGATAATGGAACTTAAACATTTTCCTGTTTTAATTACATAATATTTACAAATGGTGCATCGATTGTGATTATTGTTGTCAGTGATTTTAAGAATAAACGGCTTGCCCTTGAATAAACGCCGGTTCGGAAACACTACAAATTTAATAAACTCCTCGTTGTTTAATAATAAAAACGTAAATATAGACTAAGCAGGTCGAATAAAGTTGAATTGCTCATATTGAAGAAGTCTTTTGTCCTTTCTGGTCGTTACTGTAGACTCCCCCTGTATGTTTAAAGACTGGAAAAATCCTGAAATCTGTTACAATACAAATACTGCAGTTTAGTCTTGATAACCGAGCTTTCTCTCGAATCCCAGCCGTGGGCGCTAAGCGCGCGAATGCCTTTTAAAAAACCATCCTCTTACGAGGAATCTATTTTAATCTATTTTACAACTTTTAAACATCCGTTTACGCAGAAAACTCAATAGACATTTCTTTATTTGAAATACAGTTGATTTGTTAACCTTTGCATAAGATAAACATTCATAGAGAAGTTTTGACGCAGTTAAAGATCCACTGTCGGAGTCCAAGATTTATTTCTGATTCCTCAAGGGGCTTTACAGAGATAACAGGGCAATTTATACGAGGAAAAATAAGACGCGAACTGTACCATTTATACGAGCATGTCTTATCTAAGACGGGAACAGCTCGTATAAATGGTTCACGTCTTATTTCTGTTCTTGACTCGTTTCATGTGAATGTTGCCCGTAGCAACGGCAATCCAACGTTGCGAGCCAAAAATTAACGCATGCGTACTATGCGTTCGCGTCTTATATAAGACGCGAAGCTCATTTATACGAAGTTTTTCTCGTCTTCGCTAAGACACGTCTTATCTAAGAACAGTTGTTAAGGGCTGTTCTAAAATAAGACGCGTCTTAGCTAAGCCGCGTCTTAGCTAAGCCGCGTCTTATTTTAGACGAAATGTGCCGTTTATACGGAAAGTTCGCGTCTTATTTAAGACGCGTCCTATGTAAGACGCGTCTTATTTTTCCTCGTATAAACGGCGCAAATGAAACACGTTTTAGTATAGAAGAGTATGTATAGATTAAACAAGTTCAAGTCATCTATCATATGTCAGCAAAGTCTTTGACCCGACGTTCAGTATGGTTTAAAATTGATAGAAGCCATTCAACTCATGTTCAATTTAGGCTTTCTGACTATGTGCCATTAATTGATATTAGAATGCTCTACATTGACTAATAAAAGCAACACCTTGTTAAAGACCGAAAAATAGGTAACTGGAATTCCCGTACTAAGCTTTCCATGGGACAGAGGAGCAAGATTTTTTGGGCTGTTTTAGTTTGTGTTACATTTGAGCAGCTTAACAACAGCTTCACGGAAATCAGATCTGTAAAGGGAATAAATAATTGGATTTACCGATGACTGGACAGTTAAGGAAAAGATGGACAATTTCTGCAGAAGGATATTAACCCCTCCAAGGTCGCCTTTTAATTTGTACTGAATGTTGAAGCTGACACGTGGAATCCATGATACCACAAATACCAGGACAACCAAAGCACATGCAAAGGTGCCCTTTCGCTTTCGGGTCACTTCTTCTTGGATATCATCTTGGTTGGCAACCTCTGCATCTTGCCTATGCATGTTTTTTAATGAGAAGACCTGTCGTGCCTGATTCCGGATGGTCATTATGATCTTAAGGTTTATCACAGTGATTATTATGCACGGGAGAAAAAAAATGAACAAAATCAGCAAGATGTTGTAAAGACTGTTGATGGTATGCAATTCAGTTCCTGTTTTTGTGTGTATCCAAGAGTGGCGAATTCCAGCAATAAAGAAGGTCATTCCCCAGATAAAGCAAATAATGGAGGAAACCCTTTTCTTGGTCATCAGAATTTGGTATTGTAGAGGATAATACACCGCACAGCAGCGGTCGTAGGAAACAGCCAGTAGATTTAAGATACTCGACGCAAGAGCGAGATCTTTTGCACTTTCAAGGAGCCAGCAGTACTTGCTTAAGGAATACTCAAGACAGCCTATACAGAACAAAGAGTAGACGGGAGAAACGAATGCGCCCATGATCATATCACTCACTGCCAACGAAGCCAGAAATTGGTTCATGGGCTGCGGCCGAAGGGTGAGGCTGGTTAGTATGGCTACAAACACCAGGAAGTTTCCGAAGAGTATAATCGCACTTGCAGTGATATCCAGTACCATGAATGTTATCTCTAAGCCGGTCCGGTCGCAAGATAAATCAGGTTCCGTTGTGTTAGTAACTTTCAGAGAATTGTTTGCTAACATCTTATCAGGTTTACTGGTATAGACAGAAGAAGATCTTTTTTCTTGTCATGCTGTGATGAAAAAGTCGGCGTCAAAATCAGGCTATTCTGGCGGCGAAATGTCCAGTACAGTTCAACCAGCTAAGAAATCAGTTATCATTTTAAGAGAAACTTTTTTGGCGATGTGGCCTTTGGTACACGATACTGAGTCGATGCTTGTCAAACGCAAATGGACTTACCCTCTCTCAAGCCGCCAAAGTTAAATGGCTCTGCACTAAAGCCGCTTAACTTAAGTAAAGCAAGTAAGCAATACTACCTATAAAGCAGGTTTAACACAACAATAAAAGCCTCACTGATTTTATTTCCATATTTTATCTATCTTTCTATTGTCTTGAGCTGAGTGGTTTTCGAATTAAAGTTGATCAGATCATTAAGAAATGATCAACTTGAGGGCTAAATGGCACGAAAAGCTTTTAATGGCATGAACAGGAGTTTGAGGGGAAAAATACTTACATTTTAATGCAATTAAATGAAAACCTTAACAAATCAGAATAAAAAAGACCCATAAATGAATATTTGTGCTAAAAAATTTAAATTACAGGCAACTATGTAATGATTCTCGGCCTTTGGAAGGCTTTGCGCTAATCAGGCGTACTTCATAAGAGCTAGCCTCACCTGCTGTCCATTGAACGAAGATCTCTTCGCTTACAGTGCTCCCTTATAATAGATATAAAAGTATGATACGAAGGTTTTGACAACCATGGATGGATTCTATATGATTCTTTTGTCATTGGTGCTCTTGGCGCAGTGACCAAGAGCTTTGATTAACTTTTTCTTTAATGAAGGGAGATAACGGAATATTGACTGATACTTCAAAACTAGGATATCTATTGTTGTCAACACTTAGTTTCAATAATCACATTTCCCTAACTAGAGTATTTGAAGCGACTGACGTAAAAATCGCCGGAATATGATTCTTGAGCTGATATAAACCTTCCGATTTAGATGTTATTATGTTGTTTCAGAAATAAATCAAAACCGTCCCCGTTCTCAAAAATTATCTTCACACCCATTTTACTTGAAATAAAGCAATAGTAACCCACTTTCCCCACCTATACTCGTCAAATCTGTAAAAGTCAGTCAGGACGGACAATTCAAAGCAGGACTCTATGTAAGGGCGTCTAATGCGGCATAATAAATTATTCCTATATTCACGATACGTACAAAACAGGCACAAAAAGAGAAAATACATCTGTCCTCTGCCCTTGAAGTCATCTTGGGATTCAATAGAGCTTTTAACAAAATTTAATTGGGATTAAAAGTGCTTCCTTTTATATAGAGCCCATTATTGAGAAACCGAAAAAAAGAAAAGTGTTAGGTTAATGGACTGGACAGGAAAAAAATATCCTTATTCAAAATTTACTGGCCCACTCTTTCAAATAGGAAATGTCGTGTGCACCGAGCTAGTGTTGGCGGAGGATGTGGGGGAGGAGCTAACTCGGCTCTATTTGGATCGCAAACTGAGGACGGGACCGAAGGGAGCGCAAGGGGTGATGGGAAGAAGAAAACATCATCCCTCTTTCTTCCTTCCCTACACCTCTTGCCATCGCCTTGACCGCACTTTTCTAATAGGAGACTGAGAGACGACAGGGGGCGAGTCAGGAGATGGGAAACAAAAAGGTTCACGCTGCGTATTTAACATTTTTGGGTGATTCGCTGCGTTAAGAAGTGATTTACAAACCAACTACACTCTGCCTAATGAAATGGCCACCATCTTGGCTTTTTCTCATAATTTGCTTTTAGAAAATATTAACAAATGAAAAATGCGGTAAACTAGAGAATTTTTTTGTGCTCATGTCTAATAGCGGAGCTCCCGCGCGCGCGGCGCGCGCGGCGCGCGCTGCGGAGCACCACGGGGTAAGAAAAAACACAGGCGGCCCAGACGTAGTATGTGTCAGGTTAATATATTAATTTTCACATGGACAAAATAGGATGAGTCGTCGAAACTCCCATGAAGATGGTCCGTTTGTTTTGTAGCCAGCCTTTAATTCTTCTTTAGTGGATAGTACCTACAACTGCAAAACTCAACGAAATGCCACTTTAACCTGCCAGTTGCAGTCGTGTAACAACAACGACAAAGAATTAATGTACAAAAAAGCGTGATGCACAAGCAAAGTTGTTTTTTCACAAATTAGACTTTTTGATTTTCGATAAACACAGCGGTTCTTATGAACTGTGCTTTCTTTTGTTTAAACGCGATAACATTTTACACACTTGACATTTTTCTGCTAGAATGGCTCACTTTCCTTGCATGTTTTTAATCGATCTAATATTAAGCACATATTTGAAAAATTTCTTCACAGTGGTTTCAAGTTTATTTTTTTGCTAAAGCGTATAAACAAGAACTTCGCTGTTCGCCTTTGCCAAAATCTATATATTATCCTTAGAGCGAGCGTGGTTGTTACTTGGTGTTACGGAGCACGAATTTATGCTGCTAATTAGTATGTGCTATTATCTATACTAAGCTATTACACCAGGGTTAATAGCCTAATGGCAATAAATAAAATTCGTTATAGCATCTTTAGGCTCGTAAAAACTGCATTCGATCAATAACGAAAAAGCTGATAAGAGGCGAAGTCTTGACTTCATTGACTTAGTATTTGGTACTTTTGGGTTACATGTATTCATTACGTTTACAAGGTTTTATACCAGTATCAAAGTCAATAGTTTAAGAAAAATAGTCAATGTGATGGAATAAATGATCGTTTACATATAGTAACTATGATCAACAATTTGTCATCGTGACCGTTATAAACCTGTTCCTAGATACGTTTTCATGGCAGTTAGCATAAAGTAGATGATTCCTCGCGAAGCGACGCCGAAGGCCTTGCGAAGCCGAGGTTTCACTTGCTGATACCTCTAATAAGATGAGCAAAATATTTGTATTATGGTGTCTTTCACTGCTTGCCTTATTTCTTTGATCTTCCAACAGTAAAGTAGCGGATTCAAGGACGAGTTCAAGTAAGCTAAAGTTACTGTAAATTGCCTAGCGAGGTAAAAAGATAAGGAAAACCATGTTTGAGGTGTTAAAGCAACTGCTAAACCATACGGCAGATAACAAACAACCAATGTGAATTGTATCCACAAAGCACTTGTAACTGCTCTTCTGTATCGAGCTATGTTCCGTGGAGACGCCTGGTTTGGAATTGCTCGAGACACGTGACTCTGTACTTGAATTCGGTTACGACGCAGAGTGAGGAAAATTTTTGTGTAAGCAGAAGCTGTGATGGCAAGACAGAGAGGTAAACATATGTAAAGAAGCCATGCGCCTGCGGCAGGATACCAATAGAAAACTGACGTGCCGGCAATGGATGAAATCCAGAATCCATCAATCGCTATATATGTTCTTTTCAAAGTTACAATTTGTCTGTACCTCAACCCAAGCAAAAGGGCAAGAAGCCTGTCCACGCTTATTGAAGTCAAAGTAGCCAAGGACACTGAGCACAAAATGTAGCCGGTGAAAAAGCTTACTGCGTTGGCATAAGAGCAAATATTATTTTTGCTGTTCACCACAGACATCCAATAAACAATATCTGCAGGCTCTGCCATGACACCAACACAGAGGTCAGTAATCGCTAGGCTGCGATACAGGAGTTTGGACGGCGAACCGATCGAGGACTCTCTGCGAAGGGCAACAAGGATCAAGGTGTTACCGAGAATTGCAGTACAGGATAAAAAGGTGTTAAAAACTGAGAGAAAGATTAGTTGGTTGTGTACTTCTCCCGTGATATTCATTTGGGACGAACAAAGCAGTTCTTCTATTTCCTTCTGGTTGATATCTTTGGTAAAGTTTCTCACTGCCATTTTACTGCAATGTATGCAGGTCAACGAATGTCAGAGCGTTCAGTAATAAGCGTTGTAAGCTTTTATCACTAGCAGCTATTGTATGGTATATTAGTTAATTTTGTAGGAGCACTACTACACCTAATTGCAATAACATTAATGGCATAGAAAATGCTAAAAGGAAAAACTGAATTAATTACAAATAAATTAGGCTCACCATGATAAACCACTATCAATAGCAATATAGGAAGCATTCATTTGCAACATACGCGAACAGCTGTCGTATTTCCATTTGTTTCAACGCCTTAAAATAGTCTGTGCTACAAGTTAATGCACCCTATAGTGTTCTTTTTTTTTATTTAGTAAGACCAATTAATTCTTATTTGGCTTTTTTCCATTTTTTTTTTCATTTTTCCTTTTAGCATTTTTCCAAGACAAAGTTATGGCAATTGGGCGTACATCTCTAGGAAATTAACATAGTATGGAATTCTTTGAAGAACTCCCAACACTGAAGCCTTCAGGCAACGCAAACAAACTCAAACAATTAACGCACCTCCGAATATGTCGCTGGTCGACTGTGTATTAGTTTCCAAATCTTTATCAACTTCTTAAGAAAAGTTTTCTTAGGAGTCTCAGTTACTACAAATGTGAACTTTCAGTTGAAGGCGGCCTTAAAGCAAAATTACAGTTCAGGAATCCTCAGGCCACTTGTTAGACAGGACTGAGAGGACTTAATGTTTTATTCACGCAGAATGTGTACACCCCAATAAGGTGATTGTATAATTGCCAACGAAATATTTCACACCTGCTCGGCTGCTCGAAGAACGAGTAAAATAAAATGTTTCTGAATAGTTCGTGATTTTGAATGGCGTCACGCACAACGTAACACCTAATAGAACTGAGACGGGAAATACATACTCGAATAACCTGAAAAATCTTTCGATTCAGATTTTTTTGATAAAGTACTGCCGAGTATTCTGATTCCACGATAGATTATAGCGTGTCTTATCTAATTCGTCCTGGGTGTTAGAGAGTACCAATTGCTTATAAACCAAAACCAAATTTATAGCCTTTGCAAAGAAATTCTCGCAAATTCATAATTGAGCCTTTAGGCAAGAAATAGGTGCATTTGAACAGAAAAAGAACGAAATCGGAGGCTTTATTGATCTAGTATTCTCTTGAAGGAAACTTTTGACGTCTCCCAATCTTCGCCACGCTTATACCAATTTGAAAATCAACGATCAATAATGTGTCATCGTGAAAGTTATAATAAATTTGGCTAAGAAATGAGGAATCAAAGATATTAGTTTGTTGTGTACTTCTCGAGTGAAATTCGAAAAAAGTATTTTTTTTTTATAGTATCATATAGAACATCGACTTTGTTAACTTGTCTTTTACAGTCATCTTACCGCGATGTATTTAACGAATAAGAGATATTTCAGTTAAGGAAAGCAAGCTTTTATCGGCGCTTGCTGCTTGTCTATAGTGGTGTATTAGTCTCTGACTAGCCTTTCTGCATGTAAAAAACTTGACTTCAAATAACTCGCTGTTTTATTGTCCAAATCCCCAATTTGTTATAAGCAGTTATTTCTCAGTTGCTTTTTGCATAACAAACTTATTTCGAAAAGAATATAAGGAGGGCTTAAACGTAATAAGTTCAGGAATCCCTCAGTAGCCTTCAGTGTTTTTTGTTTGCAGTGGTTTGTTTGTTGTTGTTGTTGTTGTTTTTATTAGGGTCTATTTAAACGTTTTTTTTTTTTCTGAAGCCTGGATATCAAAGAAGTCCTGAAAAAACAGAAAATTTCTAAGGCAAAACTGAGGAGAGAACTGATTATTAGAATTGTAAAAAGTCAACCAGCTTTGGTCAAACCTTTCGGCGTTTTTCTTTTTCTTTAGCGAACTTTCCCGACCTTTACTACTTAGTATAGAACAAATGAGCAAAGATGTATGAAAGAGTCAATTAATGAAATTTTTTTTTCTTATTCACCAGCTGCATTTTTTTTTTGTTTCATGGCCGGCGCCGACAAGTCTACAGTCCTTGTATTGAAACACTTCAAACTGTTCGGTAAACTTTCAACTTTCAACTATTAATTATTTAATCGTACATTACCATGGCCATGAACATAATGCTTCATAATAAATCTTTAAACAGCTAGCAAACACTATTATAGCGTTTAAATTGCTTTATAGCTTGGAGGCTCACACAAAAGAAGTAGAAAGTCGAAACTTGGCTATTCCCATCCTATCATTTACTTTCTTTCTCGAAATACGTGTTGTACACTCATTCATTACTTTTTTACCGGTACTTTTAATATACTAAATGTAGTAAACAATTGCAAACGTTAGTCTACTTAGAATACTGTATTCTGCTACCGTAAATCCTCTATTTAGCCCTCCCTCTCAAATAAGCCCCCCTTCTCCAATAAGCCCCCCCCCCCCCTCCCCCTCCCCCAATCCTTATTCTTCACAGAAAAAATTAACGATTAACGTGGACTGATCAGTTATGGTTTATTCAGGCTGAAAGTTCATATTGTTTTTGCTCTTTGGCCGCATGACCTCCAACTTCATATGCTTAACTTTCTCAACTTTGCGCTCTAGTTCTCTGTGGAGAACATTTGTTGAAGAATAAGAATTTTGTTTTTGTTACTTTTAGGTTCCCACAAGTGAAATAAATACTTTTGACAGTGACTTTAATTGTACAACGCGTAAGTCTACTCTGTCTCATATCACGGTATTTTTGCTACAGGTGATGGGTTTTGCTAAATTAAATAAGCCCCCCTCTCTTTTAAGCCCCCCCCCCCTCCCCCTCAAAAGTGCTTGAAAAAAATAAGCCCTCCGGGGGGCTTAATAGAGGATTTACGGTATTTGCTATAAGCCTTTAAAAGGTCTATTCATTTAAGAGTGGTGAATAAACAAAGCCGATGGCATACTTGTTGGTGTAAGCTTTTACGAAGCTGATTAAACCATACAAATTCTCTTACTCGTAAAAAGTCATAAAACAAGCTGTTAGGTTAGTCACGGAAATTACTTTTATAGGTCTCTGAGGACTTAATGAAATGAGAAACGCCACTTTTTATGTAAACAAAAACCGCATAGTTGAATGAATTCTTTTTCGCGAATTTTTTTAAAGAGCCAGTGCATAAATACCTTGAGGCAGTGACTGATTGGAAACAATTTCCTCAGCTTTTAATAGGCTGTCTTCTTTTAAAATTTTAATAGCAAAATTTAAAATCCAAATGGATCTAAAATTCAATGACCTGGTAGCTTATGGGATTCCAAGCTTTTCTCAAGGTTGACACTGTTTTTGTTTCCTTTCGGTTAAAATTTCCTCAATTCTCTCCCTTCCAGGCCACTTGATTTCAGATAAAGCTCTTTGGAGGCAAATGTAAATAAACTTGAGATCAAGTAATGTTTTTATTGTTGAGAGGTAAAGGGTTATGGAATCAGTTAATTTTAATAATCTTTTTGCTGTTAGATAAATGTTGTGTGCCATCCTTAGCCCTTTCAGTCACAAAGCGACGTGCTAAAAAAATTTGAAGGGCCATTTAAGGGGAAGGGGAAGGGCAGGCACCCACTCCCCGATGCTCCTTAAGGGCCATTTTTGTTAATCAAGGATTGTAGCTTCATTCTGGCTTGGTTGACACATACACGCCAAAAACTAAATTAGCTCCGAGAAAATGCCATTGATATTACCCACGAATAAAGATACTAACATGCTGTACTCCACTTAACTTTTACGGGCCGTAACTTATTATAATTAGCAGAATTGACTCATTTAACACTCCAATTGGATCGTACAAGTCTTGAAATTGCTACAGCAGCTTAAAGTCAAAAAGACTCTTTTCGATTTCAGTCATGAACGACATGACTAAACTGATTCTTTGAACATCTGTTCTTACGAAACATCAGTTTTGCTTCTACGGACATACCGTGCAGGCCAAGACACCTAGTAAATAATTAAAAGTCACTTTGACGAGCATACATTTATAACCATTGAAGGATGGGAATTCACCATTTGTCATAATACACCTTGTTTGTCCCCTCCCCCCCTCCCCCCCATAATTATAGCATTGTCTTCGGTCTCCCTTGCGGCGACTGTAATTCCCAGGAGAAATTAAAAACAAAGGTTGAGCCAGGGAGTCTGGGACCGAGAGACGATGTTCTCACAACTTGCAAAGCGGTCACCCAGCGTGGTGGTCAGCGGATAACTCCAGTGTATTTTTCACAAAGTATTAAAATATTTCAGAGGCGAGAAGCGAACCAGCAGAGGAAATAGTTCAATAATTGAAAAAATAATATCACCCTTCTTTGTTTTTCTCGCATATCGTATTTGTACTTTGGTACTGAAATTGAAAAACGCAAGCGACACTCAATGCAACCGTGGAGTAACCGACAACAACGCGCCCTGGACTATCGATCGAGTTTATAGGTATTTCGCCGGGCGAGGAGAATATTATAGAGGTTATGATGCTGATAAAAATTACTAGAGAAAGTGTAAAATGTATTAGAATTAGGGCTTTTCAAGAGAGCTTTATAAATATGAGCTTACATACCTGACTAAGCAGATTCACACTTCATAACAGTGATAATATTTCACTTCCTGAACATATTCTTTGTACCAGTCGATTCCTAGCTTTGGTGCCAGCGATCACAATCCAACAGTCTTATACTGCGCAAACAAAATGCAAATTCGAGATGCAGAAAAGGTGGCAAACACGTCGGGATTTCTTTTCGCTCCTTGAAAAAAGTTGACACCAATCCTCTTATCGCTGATTTAAATAGGATACCCTTGAGCATACTCGACACCTACAGTAATGACCCAGGTGAAATGTTGTGTATTGTGGTAAATAAGGCCAAGTCTGCGGCGATCGAAAATGAACTTAAAGGAAACAAGCAGAATTCTTGCTTATTGTGGAAAGCCTTGAAAAAACTTAGTCTCAGTGGTAAGGTAAAATCCGCAATGCCAAACGACTTCAACGCGTCTCGAAGGGGGAGGGGGGGGGGGGTGGGGGTGGGGTCAAGCAAATCAATTTAACAAGTATTTCCTCTATCGCGTCATCTATAGTCGAAACCTGCTACTCCTGACCTATCACACATTGACAGCTTTGTAAACGACAGAATACCATCTACTGCAATCTTTGAAATCCCACTTCTCGATGCCAATTCTTTAGATAAATTAATCAAATCACAGTCCTACAAATATTATGGATCTCGACGGAATAAGTGCTCCTTTACAAAAGCTCATCTCTCCAGCTACTCTTGAAAGTCTCACCAAGGTTCCTAATTGTAGCATTCTGTCTGGTACCTGTCCTTCTCAGTGCCGTCAAACTGCCACATGTTACGCCCGTTCACAAATCTGGACCAGCTTCTGATCCGAACGATTTTCGTCCGATTTCCAATGATTTCGAAGCTGCTTGAAAGACACATATGTATACCTATTTAATGCTGGATGGACGAGCACCGGATTACCTCTCTGAGAAACTGTACATCTTTGAAATACCACAAGTCTCATGATACAAGGTCTCGGTTGCCTTATCGCCTTCCTACTCCACGTACCAATAGCATGAAGCGAAATCAATGTTCTTTTACAATGTTGAACAGTGGAACAATGTCAGCGACAGTGATTTAGTCCGAGCCTCTTCTGATGGTAAGAAGTTCATCAAAAGAAATTACTTTGATTCAGTCATGTGTAAATTCACGCCTAACAGTTTTAAAGTTGACAGAATTTTAGCATTTATGACTTTGCATTTTAATAATTTATTATCTTAAAGTACTTATTTAAGCTTTTATTTATGTGACCGAACATTTTTAGCTTTCTTAAACTTGAAATTTGACTTATTTATTACCTTAGTATAATTTTAGTATTTTAAGGATTTTAGGATTTTAGTACTTTCATAAATTATTCACCCTATTGAAATAAAGTGTTTATCTTATCTTATCTTTGTTTATTACGATCGGTCAACATCTTAAATTCAAAGTTTAAAATCAATCGACCCTTATAAACAAATTATATCTTTTAATTGCTGAAAGTTCTGTACCTTGAAACAACCTTAACTTGGCCTTAGGTTTGCGATATCTTAATTCCCAGGCTTAACTCTTCGGCAGTTGTTTCAGCTATACGCAGCTATATTTTGCATATTCCAAACTCTATGGAGGAAAATTGTTTAAAGGAAAATGCAAAACGCACACTATGTCTGAAAAGCGACATAAAATCAATAAAATTGCGAATTACCAAACTATAAGAGTGAGAAACAATCCCGCCTTGAACGCCATGACTTTGTTCCTTGAACTGTTTATCTTTGGTTTATGACGTAATGTGCATGATCAGTACACAAATCCGCTGGCAAGACCCTTGATGATCGCTTTGCAAGTTGTGAGAACATCGTATAGATTTCATTTAAGAGAATGTTTGAGAAATACCTCACCCTCCGCCTGGGCTAAGCGAAGGTCTAGGTGACAAACAAAGCGAATAGTGGGAGAGTCCGTGGGAGAATTTTTAAGGACCTTGCATTCCGAAAACGGCGACGTCCATGAAAACGTCGCTGAAAAACAGACTCCTCATCCTTTCAATTCGACTATTTCGAAAATATCCCAAGTCACCCTGTTAGTTAAAAGAAGGGAACTAATAGGTTGGAGCTGAAGAGAGGGGACCTCGCCCGAGTCCAGACAAAGATTGTAGAATTTATCGCCTTGCCGTGTCCGTTCTCAAGGTAAACCTAAACTTTAGTTATTTCACGTCGTAATTGTGCAGGGACGGTAAAGAAATGTACAAAAAAGCGTGTCGCATGTGCAGAGTTGCTGTTTTGCTCATTAGACCTATTGCTTTTTGGACGTGCCCGTTGCCGCCGGCGCCGTTGTAGTTTCATAAAGGTGATGCTACAGGGGACGATTTGCAACGACGATTTTTAGCGCAACACAGCGTTGGTATGTTGGAACAATGTTGTCACCGTTCGAAACAATGTCGCAGCAATGTTGCCGCGCTGCATTGCGCTAATTGAAGTCGTCGTTGCGAATCGTCTCGTGTGACATCACGAGAAAACAACAGTATAATAATTTTATTCGCAAACATTCACAAGGAACAAGTTCTCAATACTTACACATCTGTTTTCTCAATTTAATATATTACAAAATTAGATCTATCCAGTCAATCACTCAACTCTTGTTCAGTTTGAGCATTTAATAATTAAATTACATTAGGAGCCCATAACCCGGAGCGTGCAAATCGCACACTAAGCCTAAGCAACGGTATTTTCACAGATCAGTTTATTTTTAGCATCATTTTGGAGCATTTTTCTTGGCGTGCGAAAATAGAAACACCGTTCCGTATGTGTGCAAATCCATACTACGATAATGACAAAAAAAAAGTAAAGGCTATCGAAACATCAGAAATACTATTTTCTTGTCTCCGATTTTTGGTGAATGCTTTGCAAGACTTATTTTATAGTCAAAATTCTGGGGGCAAAATTAATCTAAAACTGTGGGACAAGGGAGTTCCTCGCTCCGGGTTATGGGGTACTGATTACATATATTTTTATGATCTTTCTTGCCTCAGTTTTGGTATTAAAGAGATTAAGAATCACGTTTTACGGTCAACGGCAAACGTCAGATTCAAGTTCAGAATTTCTCAATTAGGAAATTAGCCGATAAAAACTGTTGAAAACAATTATTATGAGTGAAACTGGCATGAGTATCCTGATTTCTGTGTAGACACAATGGGCAGTAAATGACGAGTGAAGGTGAGGTTAAACTTGCGTGATCCTGAATCTCTCCATTTTTGTGCCCCTGTACCTGAGCTTGGACGTATTTCAGGTTAATACAGAATGAAAACGCTCTTTCAATGAAAGGAGGACGGAACCAATCAATTTACAGTGCACTGACATCAGTTACTTATTAAAGTACGGTTTCTTTTTCTAATGGCGGAATCTTTTGAGATAAACTATTCGGTACCGTTTCATCAAGCAACGTTACAAACTCGGTGTTGTTATTTCCGAGGGTTGTCGGTTCAATTTCACTTTCCATCCTTGTCTTTCTCTCTCCCCAGTCCACACATAGCCGGCTAAAATCCAGGCGCCCAGTCTCTCGATGTCGTCTGAAAAATCTTATAAACCGGCAACAGAATAGATACTGAAAAAACCTGATGTAGCCGCGTCGGAAATGTCTAGTGAGTGTGCCATAAGCAATCGGGTTCAAACAGCTGTGAAAGTAAAGTAGCGAAGGAGAAAACAAGAAAAGAGATTTTATTAACTCGTGATTTTCTGGAGCAAAGTCTAAGAAAAGCCAAGCAAGCTGCGCCGGTAGCATGCAAATAGCGAATAAAATGACAATAGCCGCTAAAGTTTTTATTACTTGCATGTTCTCTTTTCTTCTATCGTGGTTTGCTTGACGATTTGGAACCTGTCGCCTTGCTTGGCGAACCAGATCGACGCCAATGCGCACATACGCGACCGCGATAATAGTCAGCGGTAGCAGAAACTGCAATAAAAACAGGCTGGCTGTGTAAGCTTGTCGGTATTTGTGGGAGGGCCATACTTCCGTGCAGCCCTGTGGCTCCGCTAGTTTTGGCTTTGTCACCAAGAGCAGCGGAATCACAAGGAAAAGACCCAACAGCCAAATCCCAAGGATCCAAAGAAACACGTAACGATGTAACATTTCAGGCTTGAAAGGGTTCAGAATCACGTGACACCGGAAGACAGCCATAGATGTGAGAGTGAATATGCTGAGGTTTACGGTGACGGTCATTAAGGGCCATATCAACCGGCAATATAAGTCGTATTGGATGTCAGCAAACATCATGTAGACATTTGTTGGTAGGCACACAAACAGATACATTAAGTCGCTAATTGCCAAGTTGAGAATGAAGATATCATTAGCTGTCCGGCGCTCCCTTCTTGCGGCCACAATAACTATCACCAGGAAATTACCGAGGAGTCCAAGTACGAAAGCCACTGCATAGAATGCTGACATCACCGGGTCCTCAATTTCCGTATCGGTGTTGTTTGTCATGGTTTCGACCATGCAAGTTTGCCCAAACTTGGACGAGATTTTGAAAACTAGGAATTAATTAAACTCGGCACACGTAGCAGCTTACTGTCCTCTTCTGAAATCAAGTCTCTCTTAAACTCTTCTCAACAATGTGTCGTAAAAGGTACGAATCTCTCGTTATCTGTGTCGTGCCAACTTGTGACGAACTTCTGTGAATTTCTGTAAAAGATACAGCAATTATGTAAATTGAGTTTATACCCACATGTCAGCTTCTCAATACTTGCTGACTCAAAAGGCACCGAAAGGTCATGAATGGTTAACGCTAAAACAAACAATGCTATCATACCTTAGTCAACAGAGCTTATTTATAAAAGCTTTAGATGAAATTAGAAAATATTATTATATCAATACAAATTAGCATAACTGTTTTGTGGTTATTCTCTGCAGGCAGTTACGTTTATAACTATTGTAAATGACGAACCACCCACTCGCGAAAAAAAATGGCGTGCTAAGTTGTTTTCATTAATGTTTCTTCATTAGCAGTCTAAAAGCAAACTGCAAGTTTAAAAACTGCAACTGGACCTGCGTCGACAAAATGCCTTCACCTGTCTGACATTTTCTATAATAACAGTCTGGAGTCTCTAACTGCATGATAAAACAACTAATACAAATACCTGAACCATATCACAACGATTTCATTCAGTTTTAAGATACCTGTAGGAATGTTGCCAATTAACAAACCAAGACCCACAGCACATCTTTGTATCTAAATTAAGCCAAGCCAGGGAGGTCAGGGAGGGAATGAGAACTTTTAACACTAGCTTGAAATTCAATCTGACTACTTAAAAGAATCTACGTTTCTTTGCCTCGATTTCTTAATATCTTAAATATTTTTGTTTGGTATTTTGATATGGAACAACTGTGAAACCAGGGTAAAATTGAGGAAGGACATTCGATAGACGATAAGTAAAGAGATTTAAGGTGCTCGAGTAAATTCTAGCGCAGATTCAAGAAAAACCCTACTTTAAGTTTGGAAACAGATCCTTAAACGCTATAAATGTTTAATGGCTCTTGGCGTAGATAAAATCGCCGATAATTGTGTTGAAATACCTATAACTATCAACAAAGCACTTGAACTCAATTACTTGTAGTAATTCTATTCTCTTTTACAACCATTACTCAGCACCGCACTAAAAGCAATGCCAACCAGTCGGCAGCACATATAAGGTTTAAAGATGAAAAACATCGAAACATGCAAAAAACCGTGTGGCTTACTGATAACTCAAAGAAATACAAACAGTATTATTAGAGATGAAAGGAGATAGTTTTGCTGATAAATGTGTCTGGAATTTATCGATTTTCCACCTTCTAGATATAGACCTGACATTTAAAAAACGATCACTAGGCCAGGGTTGACATAGTCCATGCTTGATCGGATGGATACACCACTGCAAAGGCAGCTAAAATTTTTATTGATTGATAGATATATGGAACAATGCGCATGCCATGCATAACATGAAATTAACTAAAATGTTACCGAAATGATGATAATAATTTATCATGAAAATAAATAGCATGGCAATATCCCATGCATCTGAGGTAGGGCAAGAAAAATAACCTAACTCGTCATCGGTTGGTAATTTGGTCAATCTTTCATCCACACTATAGGGCCGTAACCTTGAGAGTAGTTCATGGAACAGAGACAAACATATTATCTTCAGAAAAAAAAAAAACACATGAAATAACTGCGAGGATCACGCATGTCACGTGAACAAAACTCTGGAAGCCAAGGGCAAAAAAAAAAGGAATATTAAATTTAGGCCGGTACCACACCCTGTCGGCCTCCGTGTCGCCAACAACTATTTTTTTTAGCTCTTTCTAAGGATCAAATGTGGCACTTTTTAAGCTGGGGCTCGGGGATAATTAAAGGAGGGATTGGGAATATTCGGCAGTGACCCACTACACATCAGTAGCGTATAAAGGTCGTCTTGCCAATTTAACTCGCCAGAGGCGAATTCAGCCTATTACTAGAACGAAGAGGAGAAAGCAGCAGTACAGATGGTCACCAGCCAGGAACTTGTTGCGGACAAATGTGTGAGTCAGCTAAAAGCAAATATTTTGCAAAAAGACAACCCGTCAGTTCAAGGAGGAGCGATTTGATTCTCTACAACTGTAGTGGTAGTTTCAGACCTGAATCTGTAATAAGTTTACCTTTTAACAAAATGATTTATTGCCTCCAACTTCTTTGGTAAAGAGAATCAAACTGAATCGAAATTTGGTGCCGATAAAGACTTTACCGTCCTTAACATTTTAAAGCACTACTATCACTCAATTAACTTCAGTTCGTCACGTGATATATCATGTGATCACTTTACAGAAAAAGAACGTAAATGATTGACAAATTTGCGACGCCGGCTTTAAGAATAGAATTAATGCAAGCAGTAATATAAATTTTTCCAATTCATTTTAATTATTTTTAGCGCTTCACATTTGGAATGAATGTCCATTGCATATTCTTTTCCCCTAGGCAAGAACCTGTCTAGCCTAAAATTTGAAACAGGTTCTCTTTTTATAAGATCTATAAAGACAAATGCTGTACATTTCATTTGGGCAAAAAGATAAGTCAACTGTCAGGATCCTGTTAAGAGACATAGGTGCCTTATCACTCCAACTGCAATGTGATGATATGCAGATTTTACAAGAAATATGCTGAATACCACTAAATGCTCTCAGCTACAATGTAATTTTTTCTTTAGAAAATAATTACATTTTATGTAAGAACCTGCTTAGGCCAACTCAGAAAAATGCAGGTTCTTAGTTTTTATTGTATTCTACAACACAAACCAACAGATATTAATTTATTATTGTTATTATTATTGTTATTATTGTTGCTATTATTATTTATGTCACCCCTAGAAGACCATCCGCAATGTGTAACTTTAACGTCATCAAGTTAAACTACAATTCAGAGTATCCTCGCCCATATTCTGTTTTCGCCTTCTTTACAGATCATTAAAGCGACAGAAAAAAGCCTATTTCTTACAGAAAATTGATTTTTCATGAGTCCCCGATCAAAACACTTGAAAGTTGGGAGGGCACGCGCTGTATTTCGCCCCTAGCTATCGCCTCATCCCTGGCGTCGATCTGGCATGTGCGTGAGAAACGAGCTCGGAATTTTTTCTGAGCTTTCTGCCATCAGAATTCTCCTTGTTCCAAATATATGAATTAATTCAGACAAATCCTTACGTGATACGTTACCTCACTAAATGTACGTTAGCTCACTACAGACAGTTGAGGAATAGCATTAGAACTTTCTAGTACTGATTTTATTATCAAGATCAATAATAATAATTATTATAATAATAATAACAATAATTTCTGAACTTATTGTGCGCTACTTAACATGAGAATGATCAGCTGCTCATTACAACTGCATTACTTTACAAGAAACAAATAAAAAATAATACATTTCAAAATAAAAAATAAAAAGAGTATATATGCATTGCAAGTAAAACCTGAATATAAAATTGCTCACCAATATAAAGTTCTAAAAAGATAAGTCTTAATATGCGCCTTAAAACTGTTCACATTAGTAATCGCACGAAGTTCTTTTGGAAGAGAGTTCCAGAGCCTTGGTGTTGCTACCATAAAAGCTCTATCACCTAACGTCTTCGATCGAACAGCTGGCATAGAAAGTAAAATACTACCTGAAGATCTAAGGTTACATATAAGGACCATTTAAATGTGAGTAAATCGCATAGATATTTAGGAGCAAGGCCGTGAATTGCTTTGAGCTCACTATCAACTCACCAAAGTACATCGGCGATGGCTTATACTTTATAGAGGTTGCAGTTTACTTTTCCCGCTCTCATTTTATGGTTCGAATGTCTCCCCAGTTAGTAAGGCACTGTGCCTGAGCTATAAGACATGAAACTTTAATAAAGTTCATTATTATTGTTATTATGAGTATGAATATGATTATTATTATTATTATTATTATGCAATTTTATTTCGCTCATTTTGGAGAGCGTGCCCGTGGGTGATGCGATTTTGACGGTGAAATTGATTAAAAAAACTGTTCGGTTTTGCGGTTTTACTAGTCCAAGCTACTATCCTCCATTGCCTTAGAACCAGCGTACAGAACTAAAAGAACTCACCAATAAATTAAAAAGATTAAATACGCTTTCCCGGAAATCCACTTAATTCAAACTGAATTCTCGGCAGAAGAGCAAAATATGATGACGTCATAGCCGCTTGACAACGACCAGTTGAACTGTTTGTGCTGGTATAACTTCGAATCGGTCGAATGCTGCAGGCTGAGGCTTGTATTAACTGAAGAAATATATTAATTTGTTCCATCTGAGTAGTTTCCACTTGCTCAGTTTTTCTACTTGGCCAAATCGGCCATCAGACAGTCAAACTGGAGGGCAATTTGCCGGCAAGCCTTAATGACCTTTTTACCATTCAGTATCCATCGAGGTAAAGAACTCATTGCATAAATAAAGATATTGGGCCGCAGGTACCGGCTAAAAGATTTAATAAATCTTCTCTAGTCAAATCTTGGACAAGAAATGGACTGTTCAGCAGGCTTGCAGAATATATAGCTCGGCCCTGGATACTATACTAACTAAAAGAAATTTGTGGCTACAGTTTTAACCGATAACTAAAACCGAACGTTAAAAGTTTCACCGATATCGCAGACACTCGAACCATTATCTCAGCATCTACTTTCTGAAAAGCATGAAATATATATTAAAGAACCAATTTAAATAACAAATATACGGCCGGAGAACAATGGAAAATGTCTCAAGTTTGCTGAACGAATATTGACTTATTAACTTTGAATTTTTTTCTCCTTTGTAAACATCAGAATTGAGGGACGATTTTTTCGCCTCTTTAGACTGCTTCTGTTTTGAGCGCCTCAGCTGCCGACTGTCATTATGTCTGCGATAAAAGAAAATACTATTTCAAGCTAGCCTAATGGCGCCTAATGCGCTTGTAACTTCCCATTAGTAAAAGCAAACGAAAAACCACTTACATTAGATCTGTATATTTTAAAAAAATACACTTTTACACTAAATTGGCAGGGAGTGTAATCAGTGCAATGGTCAACGCAACTCCTAAATAGGATTATCTACGTATGTTTCCGTGAATCTAGCCGCAGGCGGCCTAAAGGAGCAGAAACATAACATTATAGAGCTGATAGCTGTCAGTGAGTACGGTACTTTGTGGCAAGGTGAGGTTAATGGTGAAGGCTTGTGAGAAAGCTACAACTGCTAACGATATTTATTTTTTGTAACCTTAAAACCCTAAAAGCTGAAATCGCAATAAAAATAAAATGTTAAAAAATAATAACCCTCGTCGCGTCTCATAGTAAAATTTTGAAAGGCCAAGACATCTTTTTCAGGGTTCCGTTCTTTAGAAATCGAAATACTCTAAAGAAATCCCTCAGATCACGACATTCTATATGGCTGTTAAATCTACTTTTGTCAATCACTCCGTTGCTAACAAGTTTCATTTATAAAGTCAACTACTGTGTGGACATAGAATGAGCTATACTCTCAAGAAAACACAACGATAACAATTACTTTGTCCTGGGGGTGGTTAGCTGTTGGCCCTACGCACCGCCGTGGGGCATTTGCAGCTTTCCGAACAGAGAGTGAAAAAATTCCTTGGAATCGACAGAACCATTAATCCGCGTTGCTCACCAAGAAAACTTGACATTAGAAAAGATGTTTAACTGAATCTGTTTCCCAAGACTAGCACTTGATTCATCACTACGTCCCACTAAACCCCAACATTTTCCATCTGATCTGCGATCGTCCAATGCAAATTGTGTGCCTTAAAATCTCAGAAGACACAATTCAAAATAGGGTAAAGTTAAATTTCGTAAACGATTATAAATTGTTTACCTCTTTAAACGGTAATTTCTTCGGTTTTCAAGTGTGTTCCTTGATTCAGAATTCGATCTGCACTGATACGTTATTTGTCAACGTTTTATAGTGCTAGAAGATCATAAGTGTCACAATGTCTTTACAGTCGTCAGTTCCACAATTTGCATGAAACACAGGAGTCTTTATCGTATATAAGAGTACTCCAGTAGTCCTTATTTTTTATACTACGCTCGAGGCCATAAACACATCACTAAAGCTGACTGAAAAAAAAGCGGTCTTCTAAGTGGAAAGCGACGTAACGATTTGATCACTTCGATGGAGAAACTTCCTCCATTCATTTGACAAGACAGTACATCACTCAGTTTGGGTTCGGCTCTGCATGTTGCTTCCGGATACAGTTTTAGGTTTTTATTCAAAAGGGAGCTGAAATACTCTTTCATAGCGAATTTTTCTTTCATAATTAAGGGGAAAATTTGACTCTTGTTATTTAACGCTAGCTGTGATGACAAGAGAAAACAAGTAATCATGGCTACTGTATCTCCTCCATGTCACAAGAACACAAAGGAAAACAAAAAATATAATTAAGATAAAAAGGTTCCCTTCATATTCCACGTGACTGCCTTGTAGTACTCTAGTTTCATACCCTTCCTCCCCCACTGCGTCAAGATAATTTTGTTTTTTCAATGCTTCACTGGAGAACTACTTTCGTAAGTCTAGCAATTAACTTAAGGATGTGAAACTGATGTGACGAGAGTGTTATTTCCTTCTTATAGTACGTTCGTTCTTACAGCAGGCCGCAACAAGCGTAATCTCATCCTTGATATCATAATTGGTCAATATTCAAAAATTTTCAGGATTTTCAAGCAGCATATTTCCTCAAGAGTAAATTTACGTCGACAATTAGGACTATAATATATAAGTGGTATCAGCAGTGTGCAGTTGAGACGTAGTTATCCACGCTGGCCGTACAAGTCAGTAGATATCTCTTGAAACTGATTTTTAGAATTAAACTTTAAAAGATATTCGTGTGGTCGGAAAGGAAACAACAGAAGAGCATTAGATAAACATGATTTTTTAAAGTAATAACTCTCCTACCGTTCATCATCTGCCGTAAACATACAAGCTTAAGATCTTCTTGAAAATGCCTGCATATTTCAAATTTCGTCTAGCGCGCTGGATATTTACTGCAAAAAAATACGACAGTACAGAGGATAACCGAACAAATCTGTTATTATAATTACCATCTCCACTTTCCGGCATGTCTTCTCCTATTGATGTAGAAACTAATTGCTCAGCTTGAAAAGGGATTTCAAATTGTCAATAATGCATGCATGGAAAATCACTAAAGAATGGAAATGCTTCGCGGCTAAAGTCGATGGGCTTTTTGTAAGACTGCAGCGTCAAGACATTTGTGCAACTAATTAGGACAAAGCATTTTTAGCAGGTCTCCAGCGGGCCTTTAATCGTTCTTGCCGGTAAGTTTATTTTCCTTTTTCCTAAAAAAAGATCATCGAAATCCATCATATCTTTCCTGTCACTTTTCATACTAATTTTTAATTTTTCGCGCATTTATCCCCTTTGCTGCCTTAAATTAATTCCTGTTGATGACACACTTCAAATTTAAGGCTACACGTAAATTTAGATGAACTTTCCAAACACCGGCAGTTCTCAATCAATCCATTGACACTGATAATTTTCCTGCTCTTCAAACTCGCTACAGAATTTCCTTCCCTTCAGAACGATCAAACAAGAAGTCCAAACATTATGCAAATGTTCCTCAAAGCGGGGCAAAAACTTTTAGATGCGGCTATTGTTTTGTCAGCTCCTCGGGGCGGGCGTTCAATACAGTCTTGTTTGAGTTCGATTTTAAAAACGAATTGAGTCCGTTTCTAAACCAAACTTAAGCTCTTTCAAGAAGAATCTCATTAATAATCAAACTTTCGAATCGAATGGTTTCAGCTGCCTTCAATAAGTAGCACTAAGAGATCGGGAAGCCTGCATTGTTAAATGTTAGTGTTTTGTCTGGGCGACCACGTCGGTCTGCAACGGGTCAATTAGAAACTAGGAAACGGGTGTAAGAAAAAGACGATGTCACCTAGTGCTTTGTGGCTCTGTGTTACGAAGGGACTTAAAGCTAAGTTGAAGTCCAGTCTAACGGCACTGTTTGCCAAATTGCGGTCGTCTTAATTTATGACTGGATTAATAAAGCGCCAAACACGGTCTTTTTTTGGTGGTCAGTTTAAGACCAGCAACGTGAATGTTATGGATACGAAAAACAATACGCTCAGTTCCGACGAACCAGTTTGTTGACGATGAAAATTACATCTCGTTTAGCTATATTCTCGCCGAATAAGTTTTTTTTGTCTTTTTTCTGCCAACTGCTGTTTTGTTTTTCAATCGCTGCCGTTGAAATTAGTGATTTCATTTGTTAATAAGGAAAAAAAAAAAACGAATTTACGGTCACTTGACAGTTTTTCTCACTCATAAAATTCCCTCTGAGGCGGGTAGCAACATTTTAAAATAACTCACCTCTTCTGAAGACCCGAAATTGACCTGTTTATGGCTTCCATGGACTAAATGCGTTCAACAGCCTTGCTAATGTAAGTTATAGGTATATAAGCTGAGAATGACATCAACCAAGTGCTTTTCGGATAATTAAAATCAGTTCTTCTTTACGTAACTTGTCTTTAAGTGTCAAAAACATGAATATTTAACAAATTTGAATCTCTGAACTGCAACTATTTTAAATATTAGTAATGTCGAAGGGCACCGATCTCATTAATTAAGGTATAAGGATATATTTCATAGCTGGCAGTGATTGTTGTAAACTTGATGAGATTTTCACGTACAATGTGGTAAAGTCGGATCTTAACAAATGATTGTTAGTTATGATGATGATATTTAACAACAATAATAATAGAAATGGTGATACTTATAATAATGAGAAAAGTTCAGAATGCTGATGAGCGGTAGGAGGTCAGTACGAAAAGTTGTTAATATCTTCAAAACCTCACTGAGCTCAAATGCTTACCTTAAATCTTTCCGCTTTTCCTCATTTGTTCAAAAGCTTCTACCGTACGTCTGGCATGTAAAAATACGGAGTATTTCTTTTTTATTATTCACCAAAGTCAACTAGGTTTAAGGTTACCTAGCCGACGTTAATTAGAGTTGAAATAATTTTTCCGGTTATTTTGACTAATAGGATAAATACTGTTATTGACCAATTTCGCTGGAAAGTCAATCACCATAAGTCGCTCGGTATAAAAAAATTGACCAGCTACGTCTTCGGCTGAAAGCCTTGAAAGTCAACAAAAAACTGTAAACCAAGTAGGCGAGTCTAAAACGGCATTCTATTTGAGTTAACTTTAAGACGCTTGCTTGATTTCAGCTCCACATGAAATAACTACTGATAAACGCATATATTGCCAATTGATAACATCTGCTATATCACCTTTAAAAAGATCCGCCATGCCTGATTGAAAATCACTTTGCGTCCTTTTGTTACCAGGTCCTTGAAGTATTACTTGCTATCGTAGGTTTGTTTTTCTAATTTACAACATTGCGTCCAATTTTTGCATGAAAAAGAACCGAAAGACAACGATTTCAACAAAACAAACATTTAAGGGAAAAAGGCGTTCAAGAGTAATTATTGACGATCGTTACTTATTTTTCCCGAAATTGACAACACAAGTCCGTTTACATCTCAGAATGATTTCAAAAGGACAGGAGAGTTCATAGTCTCTTTACGTTTTTTCATTAAAAAAATGCATTCATTTAGCTAAATCAGATGAAATGACTGTTGGTGAAAAACTGGCGGCATGTTCAGAACATCTTTACTCAAACATTTTTGCCGGGAAACTCTTTATGAGACTGGTATGACTGGTATTAAGTCCAAATTTTGCACCAAAGAGTCTTTTAAGCTCATAACAGACCTCGGACTATACATAAGGGATCAGACGTAATAGTTATAAGAATTCTGTCGAATTCTTCATGTTCTGAGAATTTTCATTCATATGTCTCTCACGGGAAAGGAAGGGGAAAACTTTGCACTGCTGACATACCAACACGGGTTTGATGTTCCTACGGCCCTCATCTGGCGCTGGCTCAACTTCGTACTTGAAAATACGTGGTAAATAACTATGGAAATTACGCCTATGTGCATAAAAGGTCATTTAAATGCAATAATGAGACGAACTAATGTTCGTGTTTTTTCCGGTTTTGTAAATAATAGTTAGTGAAGGTTAAAACAAAAGGAGAATTCAGGAGGAGGAATTCTCCAAGAGGCACCGGTTGATATTTAGGTGTGGTCTGCATGAGTCGCATATGACTCCACTAGCTAGCTAAGGAAATCACGGCTTTTTCTTTTCTCACTGCTCCTTAATAAAAATAGATATTACCCTTGAAAAATAAGCACCTTAGTAGAAACAATACGTACCTAAGAGTCTTTTTTAGTCATCAACGCTCAGACAACTAAACTGGTCGGTACAGAGGAACGTAAAGTTTTTTTCATGTTATTTAGTGTTGTATAGCATTTTGTTATCGGCTTTTTTGCACCTATCTCGAAGTACTGGCGCCAGTGGTATTTAGAAGAATAAAAAGCAACTTGTCGGCGCTTAAAAAGTCAACCGCAATGCATTTGGGAAAACTCGGCTTATGCATGAAATACCTTTTTCTCCAGGAGATGACGGTTAAAAGTTATACTCGGCCTCAACCCGTCGGCCATTTGCCACCAATTTTGAGGTCCAAGTGTCTCGGCATGTCATAGCAAGAAAGAACTCAAATAAGACCAATTCTAATAATGGAACAAGGAAAGCAACATACTTGGTACTTAATTATTCGACATGCTATTTTCATGCGATCCCAGCTCTCAGATTATCTATCAGTATTTGGAGTGCTGATAAATACATTTCTAATGAGAGGCTATAATTAGTTTTCGAGAGAGGAATTTATGCGAAGAAGATCCCCCTCCCTTTTTATTGCATCGTTCACGGTGTGTGAGATGACTCAATTCCGGTTTAAATGGAGATGCAGTTTTGTATTAGCGCCTGTGAGCTACTGTTTAAAAATGTCCTACACAATACGCAGGTGAAATCGATCATTATGCAAGTTCACAGTTTGCGTGAGGTGGCTACTTTGACACTAATTGTTCCAGGACCAGACAGAAGTAAAACTTGAATTCTCTCCTGTACCTTGCCTCATTGCGGTTAATTAGTCCATATTGCCAAGAGAGGATTAAAGGAGTTTATTATATGGCTGAATCCGCAAGCGGACAAGATAAAACGAATCCTGTGTTCTGATTGGCTACACGAGCGGTCAAGATGGGCCCATCTTTCCCACTTGGGATCATACCCGCGTTGGTCCCGCAAAGAAAAAGTTCTCTTTTTGGTCATTTATAAATCATTTATTGACGAGGATTGTTCGGTAACTGTGGCTGGATATTTACTTCGTTCTTTTTTTCATTTTTACTGACCTCGACTTCGTCTCACAAAACTCAAAAAAGGAACTTGGCCAATATCCAGGCATGTCGATCTCACACTTGCTTAATCCAACAACGGCAGCCGTATCATATTATAAAGTTAACGCTTCTAGTAACTACCCCGATAAAGGCTAGTCGACCCACATCCCCTCCACTCGATAATAGGGGAGCTCCACGCGCGGCGCTTCGCGAGGGCGGAGCCCCATAGCTAAGGAAATCTACCCATCCCAGAAAATTTGGTAATCACGTGACCGTACACCGACCGAGCGTCCGTCCGCACCACAGGGAAACCAATGTTTACTCTCACACTCTCTAGCTAGTTTGGGAGCCCAAGAGAAAACTAATTGCACATCAATGTTGTGATCAATTGACAGATGTCAAAACAGGGTAGCCACTGACCAGTATCACCTGACCGTACCGCGGGCCCAAGTGTCGACCCATCGAACTCGAGTATTTTTTGAAATTATCCGCTGACAAATTACCAGTTTGAAATGATTGCAGGCTCAAGTTTATTTTTTGCAATGGTTCATAGCGGAGCTCTTACGCGCAAAGCGCGCCAGGGGAGCAACATGGGTAAGAAAATGAAGTAATCTACCCATCCGAGAAAATTTGGTAATCACGTGACCGTACACCGCCCGCCCGCCCGAGAGACCGTCCGTCCGCACTACAGGCATACCAATGTAAAATAACTCAGTCAACAGGTATGGCAACCCAAATGCAACTGGAGGTTATTTTGGCGGGAATTCGCATAGCCACCGGTGTCTTGTATAGCAGAGACAACAAAAGAGTCAAAGACGAAAACGAAAAGCGGAAATTACTTCTGTATTCGTGTTGTCTAAAGTATTAAGCTTAGATAAATTGTCATGTCCACAAATTTGGAAAATAGAGCAAGACAAAGACAGAGAAGAAGAGAAAGTGGGCGGCAGGCCAGCGAAGCTCAACGAGAAAAAGGGCAACAGTGATTTAAAGCAGAGAGATAAAAAACAAAGGAGACATTTTTCTGTTGGAAGAACAACATGGAAATTTTGTGGCGGCGCTAACAAAAGAAGAAATGCTAGCGGCCACCAATGCAAGGTGAAAATGAGCGGCAGTGAAAAAAAGTGAACGAGAACACGTACGACATTTCCTCCATAAAACGTGTAACTAAGGGCATGTTTACATGGAGGTGGGGTACCCCAGATAGGTGAGGTAACCCGCTTAGGTGGGGTAGCCCGCCTGTCCATATAATCTCTCATTTTAATGTTTTCAAGGTGGAAGTTTCACGTTGTAGTCGTACAAAGCAACGGTAAAGAAATGTACAAAAAAAAGAGTGCTTTTTTTTTGTGCTCTTTTGCTAATTAGACCTATTGTTGTTTTTCACCGTTTTCCACCGCTTAGCATTACACGATTTTATATTTTGTTTGAGCAAACTATAAATATTATGGAGAGCTTCTCTTTTATCCCTGGCTAAATCTATATATTGGATATTTAGCAATTATTCCTCAAGTCAATAGCCCATGAGGGCGAGAGGAATAATTGTTTTAGTAAAATCCAACTAGTTGGACAAAAAATATCGAGATAAAACAACTTAAGCTAGATAAAGTGAAACCCGAAGACCACCCTTGGGTCATGCAAATCAGTTTTTCATAATTATCATCAGGTATCTTTAAAGTTCACTAAACATTTAACTAAACACGTAAGTGTAAAGCATCTAGAGCGTTCTCACCTGACGTCACACCCGCCAGAAACATTGAAGCGGTGGCCACCATGTTTAGGCCTTTCCAGATTCTGCTCCGAAAAAGCTAAAAAGTTGCTAAGAAATATGCCAAAAAGTTGCTCAAAAGTTGCTCAAAATCGAAAAGTTGCTAAAAAATTTTGTAAAGTTGCTCGAATATTTTAAGACAGCATGTCTAATTTTAATAACAATACTTAATTTTAGCGATGCTTGAGATTCCCTTCAATTGCTTTTTCGACTTCACGTGTTTCTCAACAGTGCTCTTTTTCTGAGCGAGTGTCTCTTAGCAAGCATTGCATCTTACCTGTCCACGAACACACTCGAGATGTTGTCCAGGAAATTCTTTAATCCTGTCCCAAACAATCGTTTTGGAGTTGGGATTCTTATGCTCTCGACTAGCTTTGTATTGACCACTGTTCACAATTACTATCCGCCTTCGGGAAATCGAAGCCTTTTCAGGCTCCACGAGCGAAGCTCCCCTGCTAACTGTAGTTTCAAAGGGGTTTCGATTTCTTCGTCTTCAGAAGACAACGTGGCGTCCGCCATTTTGTTTACACACAGTCCACAGGCTACCCCAACCTCGTTCCCAGGGCTTTTCCCTTCGCGTGGGGGGTGCCCTGGGAACCAGGTTGAGACTACCCAAACCCAATTCTTGTAATTAATTACTACGTCCACATGATACCCATTTAAAGGGTAAAAATATGAGTTTTACTACAAAGATGTTTAGAATTTTAACCAAGAGAATTTTAACTTGTTTATTTTTTTAAAAAAGGGGTTTATTCAGCATTTTGGTTCTAAATAGCCCAAAAGTGCTAGTTTTCGGAAAAGTTGCTAGAAGTTGCTCTCTGACAAAAAAGTTGCTCAAAATCCTAAAAGTTGCATGCTAAAAAAATGCCGAGCAGAATCTGGAAAGGCCTAGCCATGTTGGTGGTCCAAACAAATCGTGTGGGTGTAAAAGGTTCTTCACAACCACGAGACTTATTAGACAGCCTGAAGTTTGTGATTTTGAGTACTGATTTCAGACTGTGGGATATCAATCATATAAAACGCACTTAAAACTCGATTTAATACCGACTGCTTTTTCTCACGTCAAGTCTCGAGCTAAATATGATCTTCCGTTTAAAGCATCTACAACATCATAAAGAACCTTTTTATTCACAAACCCGCGAGATAAAATTAAGGGCTACACCGGATACAGATAAGACTTGACCATTACGTATACGTCCTTCTTGAACGAAAACTGATACAAGAAGAAAAAACAAAGAAATCAAAGAAAGAATACTTGCTCCTTCTTCGGCTGGTACTTTCTGCAACTTAACTCAAAAACGTTCAGCGTTTCAAAAGTCAATAATTCCATCAGTGCTGGGATCAGCACGGACCGTTACATTTTATTTCAACGCGAGGTCTGTTATCCAAACATCATGACCCTTCGAGCAGATGCAACTCATAGTTCGTACGCGAGATCAAAAAAAAAAAATAGCCTCTGTTTTCAGGCCAAAGAAAAATTGCTTCGTTAATGCCCGTCACATGGACCTTTTTGCGCTCTTGTCGGTCTTTAAGCGGCGATTTTAGCCGTAATTTTATGGCATTTCTCAGTCTCTCTGCGGCGGTACCATGGGGTGCAAGTAATAAATACTTCAATTGTCTCAGCTTTATGTTTTTGGTAACTCACTCTCACGCAAAATATCCATGAAATCACGGACAGTTTACAGCACGAAAAAGACACTTCCACAGCGTTATTTACAATAAATTTTGCATCTTCACGTACAATCCTTACTTTGAGTCTATTATTCTCTGTTGCGGGCGGGAGTGAAAACTAGATCCTTAGTCTAAAGTAAAAAAAAAAAAACTTATTTAGTGAAGAACTTTAAGAAATTATTATTTCTTTACGTTGCCAAAAATGGGGTGGGGTGGGGGTAAGGTCCACCTGGCCTCCCCCTCCGCGGACCATGTTCGAACGGAAAAGGGCGTAGTCCACACGGCATTAATTTATTCATTTAATTATCACGGAAAATTATCAGTTTACTATTACAAAAATATATTTCTTTAAGCTACAATTGTCAACTAAAATAAATGCAAAGAAGATGACCTAATAATCAACTGGTGTCTGCGATAAATGCCCCGCGGGAGCCGAAAGAAGGAAAGTAATCTTTCAGCTTGTTTTCGAAAAATCCCAGAAGTTAAATTGTATAGGATCATACTGTGGTAGAGAATCCATAAGGCGGCACCATATAGAAGAAGTTAATGGGCTGCAGGCACCCTTTGTAGGGCTTAGGCAATGAAACTAAGGTTGTGCACCCATCTTCAAATGCCCATAACCGCCCGTTGGATCCACGTCTCACTTGTGACGTCATCGGTTTTAAGGATCATAGTCAACTTTGACACTTAACTTACGCAAGGAGAAAGAATCTTCCAACCTGACCTTGTGCTTTGGTAGGTTGGAGACCAATTTCCCCTACCCAACAAGTGCGTCCAGAAGAGAAGAACGACACGATCAAATCTGCGCTTCCGCAAGGGGCCCTGTAAAAACGCTATAATTATAACTAGTTCATCAAGAAAATATAAATGGAATTATTACTTTTAGTCTGTTAACACCCTCCTGCTTGTTTTGCCCGATTTTCTTAGCAAAAAGATAAAGCCCAGTTATTAGAAGGTGAGCGAGTGATTGAAGATTGCAAGGAAGGTTGTCTTGAAAAAACATTCCTGCATGCTAGTTTACTAAGCTAATATAATGTAACTCTTTCATTTACCATAGAGTAAGTTCCTCGTTTTTCTTCTATTTTATGGTTCTTATTCTTTCTCAAGGGGTTTAAAGCCTGGGTCAAAGATATGTTTGAGCACATGAATGATTGGCAATATCTCTCGCTAGGAGACCTAGAACAAAATAAACTTTTCCCCAAAACTAAACCTTGAGATGTTTTTAGGCTTTAATGTTTAATTATGATCACGTGATCTGTCACGTGACCAAAAATTGAAAATGAAGGAAATTGGCGAATTTACTTTGTTTCGATAAACAAATTGGTATTTCTCAAAGAGAATAATCATACCTAACTTTCTACGTTTGGAATGAATGTACGCGAAGTTTAATAGTAAAGTTTCAAATAATTCGAGATTAAATTTGGGCATTTAAAATGATGTTTTCCCTCATACTTTTTTTTATTGAAGTGCGGTCATTCCAAACGTGAAGTGTTAAAAACATTTGATATGAATTAGAAAAAAATTTTTCGCTGATTTCTTTTCTTAAACCGGCCACCAACTGATCAATAATTTACGATTTTTAGCAAAATGGTCACGTGACATATCACGTGACTTATTGACACAATGCTTGTACTTTAAAATGTTAAGGACGATGAGTATTTTTTGGGTGCCAAATTTTGATTTAGCGTCATCATCTGTGCCAAAGTTATAACCAATAATTCATTTTCCACAAGTAAACGCCTTAGTCCCAGGCCTTAAACTACCTGATTTTCTATATATTACTAATTATTTTGTTACTAAAGACTGTTTATTTGACTCAAGTTTCTACTGAAGGGCAATAGTGCCAATTTTTAGAAGAAATTAATACTGTACTACTACCACAGGAAACGAGATTTCATTAGCTATACTAAGCGTAGATGTTTTCAAACCTAAAGACCTCCATTTCATTTAAGGTAAAACTCGAATTTCCTGTCAAGAAGGTGCCGGCATTCTGTCCTGTCGGTAACTGGTATGTGTTATTGAGATTTGCACTGCAGCTGTTTGAATTTGGGGCGTTGACAATTCTGAGGTCTGGACCATCCCCAAATGTAGGGCCATAGCTACTGTAGCAATGGATGGCCGAACCCTCTTTTCCTTGTATCAAAGACATCATTGAAGGTTCAAGGCCATTAGGATTGACGAGACTGAACAGGAAGGAGGCTGGAGCTTTTTTATACGTTCCACTTGAAAGAGCTGACGAAAACATTGTATGCAACAGTATATATTAGAGATGAAATTTTCGGGGAAATTACTGTTCACAGTTAGAGTACTTATGATATAGTTACACTTTTAGAAATAACTTCTAGTGGACAGGTGTAGCAATTAGAATGAAGATGGATTGTTACACCTGAATAACTACGAAATCATTACCCCCACTCTCTTTAAGAACTTGATCCAAAGCGATCCAAAGGTCCCTTTAACAGCAACATACCAACTATTTGGTTTCAAATTTCAAGGAGGACCGAGAATTTTCTTCGCCTTTCATCTGGCCTTAAGTTAACCACGGAACTTTCCAATTTTCGTGTTTCGTGGTGCAGTATGCGTATCGAATTTTAACAGGCAAATTTTAAAAATGTCAATATTTTTGGTCGAATGAATCGCTTTCGTGTCTCTCTGTTAGAAACGAAAACTAACGTTATTGTATATTGCGCGCATCAAGGCACGCACAACGCTTTCCTAGTTGTCCCGTAAACCAAGGAGAATTCTTAAGGTCTAACCCGAATGCCTGTGTTTTAGAGCGTCTCATAACAATAAATCCACTTAGAACTGATACTGATTATTCCGAGAAATCACTTGGGTATAGATATCGAATGGGTACTTAGACAATGCTAAACTCAGAACTTCATAAAAAAGCAACATATTTTCAAAAAATAACTTGCCTTCCCAATATTGCTCTGTGTAGCCACCAAATATGTAGTTACCACACCTAATAACGGTAACAGTTGGTCCTTTGCGGTCGCAGCAAGAGTGAAAGTTGGAGGCTGCCCAGCCATCACGAGAGGCTCGATATATCAGGGAGTAGGTGTAACAAGCGCTTGTCAGGGTGCCTTTCAACCAGCTGGCCAAGATTTGGCGATGCTCCACAGACAGGATGGAGGAATTTTCAAAGGGGGAGACCTTCATTTCATCAATAATCCCTTTAATTTGATAAAACTCAGCTTCAGTTAACAACTCTCTTCGAAGAATCTTATCTTCGGGAAGAACAAGCTGCCCCGAGCGAAGGTAGTTCAGGATAAGACGGAAGTGAGTTCCATCGCGATCAATAAAGTAACATCCGTCTTCAGCGGGTTTGGAGTCAAATCGTCCGGAAAACATGGCGTACAACATTGAACCTGTTATCCGAGTATAAACGAACAAACACTTCGGTTAGGGAATCAAAGCGAAAATCTATATTTTACAATGAACACAATTGAAATCAGACGCCTTGCAGTCAATTGCACCTCGGATTTTTACGGTAAATCTTTCAGTGAAGTAATTAAGAATTAAATACATACCTGGGTCACTCTTCATAGTTTCCAAACTGGTATCAAATACTTTACCACCGACATTCAGTTTCAGCATTTTGGAGAAATGAACGCTTTTCAGCTTCTTGGCCACCGCATCAAAAGCTTCCATTTCCTTGCTAAGCTTCACTTTTTCACTCTCAAGAATCTCAAACACTTTCTTGATGTGTCTGTTTACTTCATCAAGCGTTTCACTGCTCGAAGCTGTTTCTTCCTCAGGGTCTCGAGATGAAGACGACATTCTGTTCCTCTTGCTACACAGAAAGCAACTCTCAAGCTGGCTTTTAATAATCGACTGCGGAAACCGGAACAACGCACTGGAAAGCGAAAGTACCCTCGTACAAGAAACTTTATACTACGTATATCGCTCTTTTTGTTTTTATTGGTTGGAGTCTTTCACCTTTTGTGCGGCTATTGGTTAATCAACAATGTGCGATTTCCATTTTTCTTTGCATTGAGCAGCAGTTTTGATTCCCGGAAAGTAATTTAGGCGAATTAACGGAATTAATATTAACGTCCATTCCTTATAGAGTAGATTTTTTTCAGAAAAGTAAGCCAGTGTTTCACTGAGGTATTCAGATACGGTCCAGAAGGCTTTAGCAAACAGTTTATGTTCAAAATAATATACTTAACAGTATATTATTGTTTTAGTCCAAATTTCACAATTGTAATATATAGATTTAGCCAGGGCTAAAAGCGAAGCTCTGAGCGTTACTATACTTATAATCTACTACACACACACACAAAAAAATCGTGTAATGCTAACTAGCGACGGCAACTAAAAAAATCAAACAAACAAATTAGCAAAAAAAGAAACAAACTCTGACAAAAACAATATTTCTTATTAGCCAAAAAATAACTTTGCTCGCGCAGCACAGTTTTTTGTACGTTTCTTTGCCCGGCCGTTGATGTGATAGGACTACAACGTGAAACTTTCTCAGTACACGAAGTCGTAATGTACAAGCAATAGCGAGGTCAACATATCAAGGCCGAGGTCTGAGATTTCCCTATAATGAAGGAACGAGCGAGGTCAATAAGTTATTTATTATGTGGCCTGTTTAGCCCCCTGCCCGTGATACAGTCATGTGACGCTGGTCAGCGGATAGCCTTTTTCATTGATTGCCTTGGACACCTAGCAAGTAATAGCAGCCAATTAGAGTGTGCGTACCATTGTAGCCATATAATAAATTCACTGAATCAAGGACTTAAATGACCAGTGGATGTTACGTTACACCTTCCGAGAAACGCTAAAGGACGTAACTATTGCCAGTCTGATCTCAATAAACAAGTGAAAACGTGCGTAAATCAGGCCATATTTACTGCAATGTATCGACTTAGAGCCTATAATCAAATATTGTGAATGAAAGCTACATTTAATAAACTTGACTAGAAAATATAACATTTCCTTAAATCAGTTTGCAATCCTTTCTTGGACCATCATGTTAGTGCTTGTTCTTTTATTTTTGCTTGTCGAACGAAGTATCACTGGACCACCGCGACGAAGTGACGAAGTGTTTTTCCCCCTGGTCACAAGTTAGTATGCCTACATGACTATGCAGAACGATGGAGAACACTATGGAGAACAGCGGGGATCAAAAGAAGCTGTTTGCCGCTAGTAATCGCTTACTAACAAAGGATCTGCCGACTGTCTACCTCCCACTATTGAAAGGACTCAAGTTCGCCGAGGACATCGGGAAGTTTTTTGTACAGAAAATAATGCATATTAGGAATCGCCTCGATTGTCATGGTGCTGTAAACTATCATAAACCCGACATAGAGGGATGATAACGGAACAAGATGTGATTTACAGGGCTTCTGATATTTCGCGCGATCGCGGACCCGCGAAATTCAGGTATTTCCGCGAAATCCCGCGAAATTCCCAAAAAAACGCGAAATACCGCGAAATCCGCCAGAAATATTTCCAAATACATGTCGGTAAAACATATTTAATACTTATCTTGGTTATTAGACCGGTTTTATTCAACCCAAACGTCCAACGAGTAAACAACGTCCCAAAACTACCAGGCGTTTTTAGATGAACGTTGCAAAAAACTGGGCACTAACCATAATGTTAATTGCTTTAGCATTCGCTCATTTCTCGAGCGAACTGTTGTTGAAAGAGCAAATGGTTGTCCCTGTTAAAAAAAACTTTCACCAACGCTGGTCATATCGACGCAAAATTGATCGATTTTAGCGAAAGTTACCGAAAAAAAATCCAGCGAAATCGGCTGTTTTTTACTGATTGTTCCTTGGCGAACTTTCCCCCCGAAATTTCCCGTGAAATCGGCCGATTTTTCTAAGAATTTGCCCCTGAAAATCCTTCGAAAATTGACTTTTTTTCCGCTTAAATCCCGCGAAATCGGCCGATTTTTTCTGCGAATTTTGACTTTTCTCCCGTGAAATTGGCCGATTGTTCCGCAAATTTTGATTGTTTTCCCGTGAAAATCCCGCGAAATCGGCCGATTTTCCCGCGAATTTGCCCCTGAAAATCCCGCGAAATTTTGCTTTTCTTTCCGCGAAATATCGGAAGCCCTGTATTCAGTAAGCATAGTTGTCCTGTAAAGCGCGTTAAAATGATGCTGAATCTTCCGTTTTTAAGCAAGCTTTATTCTAACTTTACTTGTACATTTTACATTTGTCTATAACATTTTATCGGAGGAAAAATACTTTAAAGGCATATCACAACTGAACTTATCATGTCAAATTACGTTTCAGATCAGTTCTCTCACTAATCTACTTTTCAAAGGCGAAAACTTCGATTTCGCTTACATAAAAAACATAATTACCAGCAAGAAAATTATTGTAGCCCTGACCTTCTGGGCAGCGGTACGAGTTGTTAAGATTTGACGAACAATTATTCGACGAAGTGGGTGAATTGCCAAGTGAAAGGTCAAAATACCCACTGTTGCTACTGCCAAAAATCGGAAAGTTGCCACTACTACAGTAAATGGCAGATACTTCTTTCCCTGGTATCAGAACCATCTTGGTGGGCTTTAAGCCATTTGGATTGACAAGGCTAAACAGGAAGGAGTTTGGATCTTTCTTGTAAATTCCAGACGAGGTTGCTATTTAAAGAAGAGAGAGTGTAGTCACAATAGACGGCCTTAGAGCCCGGGGGCCACCCCCGTATATAAGACATATAGGTACGTGCCAAGAGGGTAGGATTTTTGCGCCGTTTTGGTCTGAAAACGGGTATACACTTTGCCCATTTTGGTCTGAAATCGGGTTTGGTTTTCAAAAGAATTACAGGAGTTTACGAACGTTGTTATCCTTTCAATTCCAAATGAGTAAGAACGAAATAGAAATATGCGAATTCGAAATGCATTTTAAAAAATTTTCGTTTTCGCTCTAATCTAAGTAATGATGACATAATTTCCAGCCAGGCCAGGTCTGCAAACGGGTGTGGATTTTAGCCGTCTGGTCTGAAAACGGGTGCGGAAAATGACATTGTTTGGTCTGAAATAGGGTCAGGATTCGAAGAACCTGGCGGCACATCCCCACCAGGAATTCCCAGGAGTACCCCCCGGGCTTTAGAGATGCTTCTTCAACACAGATACACGACCATACACACTTTGACTGACTGAGCGAATTAATAAAAGCATTGAAACTAGCACTGAAAGTAATGTAGTCATAGTGTTATTGTTATCAGACCCGTTACTCGCTTTACAAATGCTTTATGAAGGGAGGGGGGGGGGGGGGGGGGGTGGGGCGGGGGAGTTCGGTTAAAATGATGAATTGGGTACAGTCAGTAAATTCAACATTACACGGTAACGTCAAAATGACGTCAAATTACTAATTTTAAACCATATCTTAACCACACCTCGGTCAAGGGAAACAAAAAGGAAACTTACCTTCCCAATGTTGTTCTGTGTAGCCTCCGAATATGTAACCATTCGAACTTCTGACAACAGTCACCGTTGGTCCTTTGCGATCACAGCGAGAATGAAAGTTAGAGGTTCCCCAGCCATCACGTGAAGCGCGATATATCAGCGTATAAGTGCAACTGGCACTTGTCAGCTTTTTTTTCAACCATTTAGTCAGGGTTTGACGCTGTTCCGTGGACAAAATGCTCGAATCTTGAAAGGGATAGGCCTTAAGCTCATCGATAATTCCTTGGACTTGATAGAACTCA
>NC_133206.1:27312623-27547623 GCF_958299795.1 Porites lutea | reverse complement strand
GCATCGCGCACCATGTAAAGTGGTCAATTGAGCAGAAAACTAAACTTACTGTCTCGCCTCAGGTAAGGTAAAGTAAGACAGTCTTGGTACTGGCCTGGATTCCAAGCTGTGGATTCCGGATTCCAGGTACTGGATTCCGGATTCCACTCGTTAGCGGATTTGCGGGGTCCTTGATCTGAATTCCGAATTCCAAAGCTCAGGATTCCGGATTCCAACAATCTATAGGGAGAGGGAGGGGGAGAGAGAGAGACTACGGGAGAAAGATTTTGGCAAGCCGTTTCGAACAAATTCACTAAGCTTGTCTCGTAAAGGGCTATGTGTTACGAAGAAAATAGACTTTGGGATTAGCGCTTCCCTTGAACTCATTCGCGCGCGGCCATACTTTATCTGCCCCTGATAGGGTCTCAGCAATCGATTCCATCACTTGGAGTAATGAATTAACTTACATTCCCAGCTTTGCTCAGCGTAGCCTCCGAAAATGTTATTCCCACTCTTGACAACTGTCACAGTCGGTCCTTTGCGATCGCAGACGGAATGGAAGTTGACTGCGTTCCAGCCATTACGGGACGCGCGATAAATCAGAGTGTAGGTGAAGCCGGCGCTTGTCAGCTTAGCCTGCAACCAATTAGTCAGGATTTGGCGGTGCTCTGTGGACAAAATTAAAGAGCCTTCAAATGGCTGAGATCTGAGCTCATCAATTATTCCTTGAACTCGATAAAATTCAGCTTCGTTGAGGAGTTCCCTGCGAACGATCTTGTCTTCCGGAACAACTAACTGCCCTGTTCGAAGGTAGTTCAGGATATAGCGGAAGTGAGTCCCATCACGATCAATGAAGTACGAACCGTCTTCAGCAGGCTTTGAGTCAAATCTACCGGAAAACATGGCGTGCAGCATTGAACCTGAATAAAAGGAGAAAAGTCGATTATATTTTAATTTTATAAAGCCACGAATCATCCCAGTCTATACATAGCTACAGATTTTGTATCTTATCTATTCACACTTTGTATAGCGTTCATGAATGTATATTATACGTGTCTTCAAGTTGAGAATCAGGCATCATCAAATTTTATTGGACAAGGCTAAGGTATTGGTGAGGCCTGCCTGTATAGTTCTCGAAGCTATTAAAAAAGATATTTTACAAAAAAAATCTTTTATTAATTGAAACGTTTCCTCCTTGCAGTATCGAAAATTTGCGTTACGCACTATGCGTTTTGGAATGCAGTATTATTCTACAATCGGCGACAAAGTTGCTGGGCCGTTTGCATGGATTTACGGTGAAAGAAAGAGTGTGGACCCCTCTCCCCTCTACCACCCAACTCCCACCCCCCCGCCCCCCTTCCCCTACAACAAATAACTATTTTGTCTCCGATTGAAGTTACTACACTTGAGTCCAAGTCCTGATTTATTTATTGACAAACGAACTTTTGCCGTTCTGAAATTATCAATCTAGCGGATTGGATACTTAGAATGAAAAATGACGAGAAGATTGGATCTAAATATACAGTAAAATATATTACCTGGATCTTTCTTCATAGTTTCCAGACTCGTGGAAAATAATTGGCCGCCAACATTGAGCTTTAACGTTTTCGAGAAATGAACGTGTTTGAGTTTCTTTGCCACCGAATCAAAAGCATCCATTTCCTTGCGAACTTTCATCGTCTCGCGCTTTAAGATTTCAAAAACGTCTTTGATGTGGCCGTTCACTTCTTCTAGTGCTTCGCTGCTTGATACAGAGACGTCTTCCTCTGCCGATTTAGATGACGATGATGCTGAAGATCGAGACATACTCTTTCGGGAAAAGAATTCAAACATTCACTAAACCAGCTTGTGACAGATTAACTGTATGAGTAACAGTGCAAAGCAGTAAAACCTTTCCACTCATCACTAATCGGCACATAGATTGGCTGATGTCGACTATGTCCTACACCGCTGGTTGGCTTAGCCATTCAAGCATGGTTGTTTTTCATCTACTTGATTCTTTGAAAGTAATAAAAAATTCTCGGAAAAATTCCTTTGTCTCATGGGGGCGCGCAGACCAAAGGAGACTCCTGTCTATTGGAGTACTTATCGAAGCATGGCTAAAAGTTCGCGACCCAGTCGATTCGCGGAAAGCAATACCTAATTCTCTGAACGATACCCTCATAATAATAATAATAATAATAATAATAATAATAATAATAATAATAATAATAATAATAATAATAATAATAATAATAATAATAATACACTTTATTTAAAGAGGGTAGCACTAGTAAACTTGTGGCCCTTATTCTGTGTGCTATAGAAAACGGCCAAACTGGTATTTCTTATCTCTATGCTTCTAGTATCTAATTAGTTAATTAATCAGTTTATTACATTTTAATTAGTGATAATTAATGACTGCAGGTTTTTTTCCACAGGACTCTGTTTAAATTTACTTTAGCTGTGCTAAACCAGATGCTCCTGTACTGAAATAAATAAATAGTAAATAAATAAATAAAAAGAAATTAAACTCAATATTTCAAATGTTCTAAGGGAATTAATGATACAATAACTTCTTTGGGGAAAGATAAGGGAAACTACAAGCTAAAGAAATAATAAAGATAATAATAGTAATAAAACAATAAAGAGTTTCATTATGAAGCTTCCCTGTCTTCAAAATGACTGTAAATTTTAAAATAGAATTTGAACACTCGTATTATCCCTATTTTAATTTTTTATTTGGAATGTTCTTTTAGTGTCCATAATTAGCTAATACTAGCTAAATACTCTGACACTTAAATTAATTTCGTTCATTCATTCATTCAAAAAAATGTGATATTTCTTAAAACTTTTCATAATCATCGATCGAACCGTTTGCTTGTCAGCAAAGGACTAACCTTCATTAAATAAAGAAGAAAACAAAAGGTGGTTTTCTCTGTCCGTTTGTTTTACCAGACAAGAGTATTTTTTTTGCCGACTGAAACACAAAGGGCGAATTTGCACACTTAATCGATATTATACAGAATTAGCCGTTAACTAGAAATTTTAAAACAAAAAATAAAACAGTGTAATAATAAACGGCGACGGCAATGATAACGGCAACAAAATCAATAGAATCCTCTAACTAACAAAAAAATAGATTTGCATGTGCAGCACACTTTTTTGTACATTTCTTTGCCGTTGTTTTGCATGACTACAATGCCCTTTTTCACGACTAAAACGTGAAACTTCCTGGTTACACATTTTTTTGTGGAGGAATTGTTGTATGTGCTGTTTCTGATCGCTTTTAGTTTTTTTCACTGCCGCTCATTGCCGCTTCCTGCTGGCCGCCGCGAGCATTTCTCATTTTCTCACCGCCGCTACCAAATTGTCATGTTTTTCTTCCAACGAAATTCCGGCATCTCTTTTGTTTATAATCACTCGCTCTAGCCCTTTCTCTGTTATCCACGTGATTGTAGGCATCAAAAATAACGTCGAAAAAGACTCGACTCGACTTTTTGGTTTTTACTCTCTAAAAGACCGGTTGGCCATACGATTTCCGACCAAAAACACCTCGAGTGTAAGTGGTGCGGACAAACGGACGGGCTTACGGTCACGTGATTATCAAAACTTCCTGGATGGATGGATTACCAAATTTTCTTAGGTATGGGCCTATGCTTGCGCGCTCTTTGCGTGGAGCTCCGCTATTAATATAATGACCCGTATAATAGCCATGTTCAATGTACAGACACAAGAAAGAAATCAAATGTGGTAAAATATGCTCCCAAAAAACCGAACAATAACCGGTTATTAGAAGTTCCAATGACGGGAGTTAATGCGCCCTTAATACTGCTGGTGGCAAGTCTTTTACTTTTGCCGCACCGGCTCCATGGAACAGCCTACCGACTGTGCTGTTACGACACTTAGTGATTTTAAAAACAAGCTTAAGCCGTTTTTGTTTAGATCTGCATTTCAAAAACTTATTTCCTATTTAACAGTGTTTTTAAATACATGTTTTATTTTGTAATTGAAAACACTTTTGACCAGCACATGTAAATAGAGCTATATAAGTTATTAAAATATTATTATTATTATTATTATTATTATTATTATTATAGGAATATATGACAATTTACTCTTTTCAGATGAACTCTTTGATGTAAAATTAGCGCCAACTGCTGAACGGTTTAATCGCTTTTTCGTTGTGCTATTGTTGCGTTGTTCACCACCCATGCATAGTATAATGTTTTATCAGGTTTCCTAGACAGTGCTAACCGACATTCAGTTTCTTTACAAAGGAAATTTGATGCTAATTACTCACGGCTTACAGGGTTAATCAGAACTACGGCTGAGGTAACTCATAGACACCAACAAGGACAAATTTTAAGTAGACGAATTTAGATACTACGAAAGCGACCATTCACTTAACATAGCGCTTACAGATAAGACAGAGTAACCTTATTTTCTCGATTAAACGCTGTGCCCTTACCTAATAAACGCCGGGTCTAAACCAGGGAGCTGAAAATAACTTCCTCAGGCATTTATTCGCGCATAATACACTTAAAGTTGAAAGGGAAAATACACGACTGCTAAGAAAAAGGGAGAAGAAGAACCATTTCTTGTCATACTAACGAGCCCACATAAACTGCTTATTCAAACAAATGTCGGGTTCAGCAGGGCAAGTTTAAAACAAACGCCGAGAGGGTTTAATTGAGAAAATACTTTATCTATGAAACTGAACTGATTTTGCACTCAGGGGAAATTTTTCCTTGGATTACTGTTTACACTTGTATCGCTAGGTCTGTTGCTGAACTTAAAGAAAGGTGTGTTAAACTCGACGAAGACTAAGACAGTCCTCTCCATGAAACAGTGTGCTTCACCGACCTCCGCTGCACGCCATGCACCTCCATGATCTATTAGCAAATGTTCTCCGCGCAATTCTGGTTCTTGTGTGTGAATCTTCCGTCCACTACGATTTCATTCTTCAAGACGTCCAATGTTCGATTGACATCTTGAATTTTGTCCTCAAGTTCCTGTAACTTCTCTTTACTTATATTACACTTGACATGTCGACTGAGCAGGCTTCCTTTCTCGAAAGAAACTGTCATGTTGTGCATTTTGCTAGTGTCTGAAAACGAGTAAAAGTTTCTTATGTATTAGACGTTTAAGCAAGAGAAACATAATTATTTTCTTAACCCAGCGCTTCATGGCAAAATTACTACAGCAATGTTTTTACACCCATGGCTTCATCGTGTTTTGTTTTCAATTAAATAACACTCTGGAATATTCAATTTGCAAGTATACTCCTATAATTCTGAAAAGCGATAATTAGAACGTAAAAATTAAAGTTAAGACTAAACTACTAATCCCAGATTAGCCACGATTCAGTAACCGAAAGAAAAAAAACGCGGCATAATGATAGGGCGTTAAGGAATGGGCTCTTTTTCATTTATATCATGTTCATCAGTTTAATTTTCGTTTTTGGCACAAAGTTGTAATTCAATACCGAAGGACATTCATTCATTACCCATGAAAGTTCAGGTTACCAGTTCTTCCGCTTAAGAAAGACTCTGCATGAATCGAATCAGACCTTTTGTTTGAGCATGCTCTATTGCACGTTGCTTGGATGTAGTTTCGAATTCAGGCTTAATTGTAATAGCCGTGTGCGTGAAGCAGCGGCCTCAGTTATGACCACCTCAGTTTATCAAAACAGTTTGACGGTTTATCAAACCCGTTTAAAGAGAGAAAACAAGATTGACAAGTCCAGAAGTTCCATGGGGCTGCGGCGACTTCAAAAGCTTTACGCGATTCAGGCAGACAAGAGGATAAGAATTTTATTTAACCCCACCCAGAAAAAAAAGACATAAAAAGGCAATACTACCTATGTAAGGTACAAGACACATAGAAAACAGCTATAAAAACAAAAACAAAAACCGTACAAACGATTGAACGGCAAAAATGGGAAAACACATTCACTAGGTCGAAATCAAGTCGAATATCAGAGAAACACGTCCGCCCTTATGAACTGCTATGTTATACAACTATCCCACGAGGGGGAGGTGAATACCCTGAGGGGAATAGTTGATTTAGTATTTACCGAATCAGTTGGATAAAAATGAAGAAAAAAACGTCTGTAAATTAAAAACGTCACTTAGTAGGAACTTTGTTTACAATTTACAAACATTTCGGCGATTTCGTCAAGTGATTTTTACGACTTTTGTCGCAAATTCAGGGTGAAAATAATTTACTACCTACCAGTAAACACTGACGAGCCAACGCTCGTCGCTTTTTCTGGTATTTATTTGTACGACTGCTTCATTTATCGCTCAAATTCCGTCTTCCCAAAATGACTTAAAACGAGACGCCATCTTGGCTCTGGTCGCAAAACAGTGAATAGCCAAGGATATTCCAAGTTACGGGAGCCAATCAAAACGCGCTAAAATTGCTATTCACTAATTTGGTAAATACTATTACTAACTATGAGAGCCCCCCTTTCTCTTTCTCACTGATCAAGAAGACAGAAGGCTCTGCTTGTGGAGTAATGGAAGTTTGTGGATGGTTAACAAAATCTGTTGGGCTGAATTCAAACCTTTATTTTTGATAAGACTGCACTTATGAAGAAGGTCCCACAACACTCCACCAACAATAAAGACGGCCGTTATTCCCACGCAAGTATACAGCATCGGAAAGAACAGCAGACCTTCGGGGTCGAAGAGGTTACTCTGCTCCTCTTTGTCTTCGTCATCCAGTGCACTCTAAATACACAAGAAAAATAAAAGTGAGATATAGTTTTGATAAATTTCAAACTTATTGCGATCACTATAATAATGACTAATGATGACTATACCGATATCAAAGCGGAACATTCCAGTGATTATTGCAAGAGTTGGCTTGATAGTGCTTAAACGGTGATCTCGCCATGTACTGCGTATCGCTTGTAAACTGAATTCACCACTTCTCATTCACACATTAGTTTGGTTTGTCTACTGAATATACGAGGTGGAAAAGGTCCACCTGCGGCTACAATTTGCGATCGTCTTAAAGTTAACACTCATTTACTGTTGAGTACTACTGCTGTAAGCAAATATACCAGCAAATACGTAAGTAAATGAATAGATAAAACTCTACAGAGATGGATAAAAAGTAGGTTAGATTTCTGAAGTAATGCACTTACCGTTAACGGACTGTCCAGAGTAATCTCTGCCATCTCCTGCAAACTTGATTCTTCCGTGTACCTCTTCTCTCTAAAGCAATTGGCTAACTCAATATTTTTAACTTTTACACCATATTCCAGTTTTCCTTGTGCAATTATTTCCTGAACTTGCAGCTTCTTTGTTGGATAATATTTTCTAAAGTGAACGAGTGAATAGGCATCCATTAAAGCTCCTGTAGATAGAAGAAATCAAGTTATTTAAAAGACGGTCAGTAGGTCAATTGATTGTTTGTGTTAATCTGGATAGTAGTAATACTTGCACTTAGTCTATATCAACCTTCGAGAGGACACGGCAGAAACGTTTTTGTACTTCCAAGCAGTAAAATGTGTTCAAGTAAAGGTACAAAAAAGGGTCACCTTTCAGGCCCTGTTTACAAGGGGGGAGGGTACCCTACCTGTGAAATTTGCTTGTAAAACCAGAGCTAACTTTAACCCGCTTGCTAGGATAACTCTAGCATAAGAGTAACCCTCTCTCCATGCAAACAGGCCCTTAATTTATTTTACCATCGTTCCAAATGCATTCTAGTCGAGAAATATGACTTTTCAGTCAGAGACACAGCCGGCTCGGAACAGCAAATCCAAGTACTTCCAATAGGAGCCGGACCTATGAACTTCAGGTTACTCAGTCCAGATGTTCTACCACTGAGCTACAGGAGACTAGTGGAAGCTAAGGCCACTAAACTAGGTTTAATCATGTGACCAACATCCTACATACTGCTAGGACTAGAATGGTACCAATAAGAGAGGATGATGTTTAAGGGGCATATTCATTTTGTACACTCAAGCGTACAAATTTGACGCCAGCTACGCAGGCTATACATTTACTGAATTTATTTTGGATAACAATAGAGAGAAGTCGTTTTGCTCCGTTGCCATGGTAACGAAAAAATTTCTGGATGACAAAACCCAAAGCATCACTTTAAAAGTGAATTCTCGCTGTATCAAACTTCATCAATCTTATTCACTTTCAATTATTTTGCCAAATGTTGGCAACATTTTCTTTCTCTAAGTTTACTACAAGAAAAGGCAATTTTTGTGTTGTGTTCATGAACTCTATAAAGTGGGCGCGTGAAATTAGGAAGTTCATATGGCAGTCGTACAAGGACGGCTAAGAAATGTACAAAAAAGCGTGATGCACGTGCAGAGTTGTTGTTTTGCCAATCAAAACCTATTGCTTTTTAGCCGTTCTCGTTGCCGCCGCCGCCACCACCTTACGTCGTTGCTTAAGCTCCCTATTTCTGTAATTCAGAAATTTTGGTTACGTGACGACACACTTCTCCTCTGTGTTGACGAAGGCAAAATCAATACCTTGGACACTTTCACTTTCCAACTGCTCATGTATTTCTTTTGCTGTTTGCACACCTTGAAAGAGAAAAGAAGAAGAGTGACTAGTAATCGGACTATGCAATGATGAAACTGATGACACTTTCTAAACGAAATTACATCACCAGCTAATCTAAAACTACGTTTAATCTGCATGTAATTAGCTACTGTATAATGTTTAAGTTAAAGTTAATTAATTGTTGTAGGTCAGCAATGGGATCGCATTGAACACTCACGGGTGAGATTCGCTTGATTTCGAAATCCTGTGGTAGCTTCAATAGAATTGACTAAGGTCACGACCTACAGAACAGGAGAAATACAAGAAAATACTCAAACACTGTATGAATAACTGTTCACGTGAAAAAAAGAAGTCATCTCGCACAAACAACTTTTCATATTTAAAGACCGGTTATACATAACTACTGTTTAGCGCAAAAAAAAAATAATAATTTCGTCAGAGACGAAAGACCATCTACCCAAAATCATTAGGGAAAATGCTTAAAATCCTTTTTTTTATATAATTAGAATAATAACAATCATCATCATCATCATCATCATCATCATCATCATCATCATCATCATCGTACAGCTCACAATATTGGCAATTGATGGTTTACCCTCGCTCCTGGCAAGCTGATTTTAGTTTCCAATGAGAGCGTGGTCAAAGAAGTTGTCAAGGATGCGGTGAAAACGGAACAGACGCAAATACCAACTAAAATCCAAAAAACAGCGAACAGCCGACCACCAATTGACTGTGGACAACGGTCTCCATACCTGAAACAAGGAAAAGTATCGAAAACAAAGTAGTCTAGTCAAATTGTGGTTTAGCATCAAACTAATTGCAACAGAATTTTTTTCAACGCCGTTTACTTGTTGGATTTGCTTTGTAACAACATACTAAAAATCTGCCAAAATCGCTTCGGTGAAACATGAGAAAAATTGGCAATAAGGATTTTCAACTTTCACCAGAGGAAACGCAATTTCAGGAAGATCACAAATTCAGATAAAACATTTGATCATTGTTTTTTTTCCTCAAGAATTTTCGATACAACATCGCTAATGTATTTTGGGTAGTTTTTGGTTTAAAAACGCCAATTAAATGTGTGAAAAACACCTGGGTCGGTGTTTCGTCTTGACGGCTTTGCACAGGTTACCCAGCCATTCGTTTGTCTTCATCTTCTGTTTTCCAAGCTGTAATTTTTTTTCGATGACGGTATTTAAAAGGGAAATTATTAGTCAGTCTGTATTGACATGATTAAAAATTTTTTGCGCAATATCAGAAATGCAGAAAGTATTTTAGTTTTACAGGCTTGTAATTTTTTTTATATCCTGCAGCATGGGGACCTATTCCCATTTTCTGTAATCGAGTTTTGTGAGGTAGTTATGTTCAAACCTTGGACACAACATGTGTGATCGAAATCAGGGATTCTTTTTTTTTCTCACGACATGCGCAACCTCCTTTAGGATTATGACTCCGTACTTTACAATGTGAGTGAATAAATATTCTGCTAAGGACTCTGCCTATTTGGTTTTTGCTAGATCATAACGCTCTGCGCTTTTCATTACACCTGGCCGAATCTGTTCTAAAGGAAATCCAGAAAATCAAGGCAGTGTGATTGTTCTTTTTTTTATATTCCTCTTGTAGCGAGGCTCAGATTTAGTTTAGTGCATCTGTATGTTTAATTTGTATTTTCTGAGGCAGCTCTTCATTTCTTGGTAAGATGAATAAGATTAATTGCTCTGTGGTCTAAAGGCATTTATATTCCCTCCTTGCATTTCTTTTGTGAGAACTGGCAACCCTGAACCTCGACCAGTTTTTTTTTTTCGTCAATTGGCAAATGAAGACCTCTTTTTTCTATAACAATCATGGGATCCTAAACATCTGAAAATAATTGCAGTGGTCAATGAAGGCGCGAAAGTACTGGACATATGTACGACATTAATGGGCTGGCCTGACTTAGCTTCTGATGTGTTAACCCATGTTTCTCTTCGGATGAGCGTTGTGTAACACTTCAACTTACTACAAGTTAACCTTCTGTCTGAATGGCGTGAATTATGCTCTTCGTGGGGAATTTCCATTATTCCAGAGACTCTTACAATATGTTTTTATACGCATTGTTTTGGCTATCCAGAGTTAATCTTTCCCTTAAAAACCAGCTTCCCTATTATACTATTTCGTTTTCTTGAAACAAACGTTTGCTAGAACCAAAGTTCTTATGCGAGGAATGTTCCGTTAACCTTTGCGAAGGTAACAACGCTTTTCCTTTAATGAAAAGGCAATTCCCTCTCATCAAATTCATAAGCACCGGAGCTTAACCTGTTCAAAAACTCTGCATGGTTGTGCGTCGTAAAGAATTGGTAAAACTATCCTCCCCTCCTCTCCAATTCACTTTTAACAAGAAGAAAATGAAAAGCTTCGAAAAAGTGAAACTTGTATATTTGAGGATGTTGGTACGTTAACAAAAATTAATGTATAGGTAACCGTAAAAGCCAAAGCATTATCTTGCTGGATTTTTGAAAACGTACCGAACGAAAATTGCAGTCTTTTCACTGAGAAAGAGACAAAAAACCGAAGGGAAAATGAGCCTAAGAATCCTCCTAGAAAAGAACAAGGAAAGGAAAAATAGAAAGAGCGAGGAGAAAGAAACGAGGAGAAGAAAGAAGAACAACGGCTGCACTCTTAGTTTTTATGTTGACTTCTTTGGAGATAGTTGTTGAAAGAAAAAAGGGAGGGAGGGGAGAGCTCTATTTTGGCTGTAACGTTATTCAAAAATCCAGCTCTGATATATATTTTTCTTACCCTTGCGGCTAACAGAAATCTGATAAAAAAGATATCTTTTAAAAGCTAATGATTAAGTAACGGCTTTCATTTTTCAGATTTAAAGCCTTACGACTAAATTTGTTGTAGTCTTACAGCCAACAGTTCATTCTATTACTCTGAAAGCCTCATGTTGTTTTGTGGATCCTTGAGTGGAACATGGGCTTCCTGTGCAAAAGCCAACTGTGTTTAATATTTATCCCTTTTGAAAAAAGAAACACTTCGTTTTTATCTGCGAAAACTAGGTAGCAGTTATTCTTTCTTCTTTCACTTTTCCATAAAAGTAACAAACACATTTTGTGCATTTTGTGTTTAACCGTATAATTTCAACTAACGTGGTTGCCCTGTGTTAAAAGCTCAAAATGTTTAACGCTTAATTTTGACATGTTGCGCCGAACGGATTTTGGCGGATTTTTAGTACGTTACTACATAGGCCACCCTTACTTAAATGACGTTGAAAACGATTCTGTTGCAATTAGTTTGATGTTGAGCCTCGAAAATGCCTAGATTGACAGGACTAAAGCTTTTGAAGGGAGAATTTGTCTCAAAGGAGTAATATCTTTTCCAGTGAAGGCCATATTGATTTTCATCGAGTGCCAGAATGGGAAAAAGTTAAGAAAAATAATGATAATTTAAATAATAAAGGGAAAAACAATCTTGACTTCAAACGAGAATTTCTAAAAGGAAGTTAAAACAAGATTGGGCATTGATTTAAGGTTACAATTAACAATTGCGGTTAACCTGCCTGTTTTCAAAAAAATGGTTCTTTGAAAGCTTATTGTAACATCTCGTGGAAAAAATCTATCACACAAAAGGAATACCAGACTTAAAAATTTTCGAGATAGTCACGAAGGTTAGTGAATATTGATTTAAGGGTTTGCTTATCAAAATCGTAAATGAATTGTCTGCCCTTTCCCATTTACCACATCTGATCTCTATATACTGTAGCTTTGAACTGAATTACTACAATTTGCGAGAGATAACTGTTATATCAGTCATTCCAACAGTGTCGGTAACCCGGCCGGAGGGGGGGGGGGGGGGGGTACTCCCATATAAAAGTGACGGGAATGCTCGTCGGAAAATTAAAATTGAACCCCTACGGGAGACCAATGTGTGTGTGGCACAAGCCTGAAACTGACCCCTAAAACAGACATCTTAATAAGAGTTAAGGATCTAAAAAAAAAAGGGCTTGTTGTGTTCTTTTTTAAAAATGAGATTTCTCTGAAGTCAGTGTCACGGCAGTTTTGTACATTTCTTTATGCACAGCTCTAAGCGATGCCTGAATGGGCAAATATAGTGACTTTTCGCCCCAAACACCCTAAGTGAGACCAAAATCTGCAATTACAACCCTAAGAGAGACGACGAGCATCCCTGTCACTTTTATATTGAAATCCTCCCCCCCCCCCCCCGGGTCGGTAATTATTTTACAAGTCACCCCTTTTAGCACAAGTAAATATAAATGTACGTTTTTAGTCAAACCTCCAAAACTTGTCAAGGAAACGAAGCTTATGGGGTAACTGCTTAGCCTGAGGCCTTCCTTAGGAAATATGCAGGTGAGGGGAGGGGGAGGGCTAAATAGGCTTAGGCATGGCATTTGAACACTTCCTCTGTTTCCTCTCTGGGGATTTTGACCTCAAATTTTGCTCCAAACTGAGGCGAAGGGATATTTTATCCAAATTTTACTATTTTCCATTTCCGAGGGTACGGAATTTAGCCAAAATTTTGCAAACAAAAAAAAAATTCACATGCCACACCTTTGCTCGTACTCAGCACCCCCCCCCCCCCCCACCCCCCCCTTGTCCGTCCAAACATTTATACCTGCATAAGGAGACAGGAGCTTAAGGGCTTAAGGTCGGAGGGAGTAATAGCTCTCTACCCTCTTCGCTTCTCTCCTAGCCCTTTATCCCAGAAGCGCCTTATACTCAGTCGCAGGCTCGCAATTACCCAAACCGTGTAACAAACCTTGTAACTTTGCTATTACTTGGTTCTGATTCTGGGTTTGAACGTCTAGTGATATACCTTAGTGGAGCATTAAAAAAAACAAAACAAACAAGAACATACTACAACTTACCCTACTGTGGTCATAGATATGAATGCCCACCAAAAACCTTCCCAAGTTCCTTTAGAAAATGAAGAAGGAAAATTCTCTGAATTTTTCCTTGCCTCCTAAAAAACATGTCCAAAAACGATCAGTTACTTTCAGCTGTTTGTCATAAATTATTTTAAATCATCTTAACGTTAGAAACTAGTAAATATATCGGTCGACGTATACGCCTATAGTATACGGCTTAGACTTGCAATCCAGAGGACCCGAGTTCCATTTCCGCCCTGACGGTAAGACCAGGCTTGCATGTCAATAGCCAACATGTTTGATGTTTGTTTCCGGTCAATTGGGATTCTTAACCTTGTTTTGTTTTTGTTTCGGTAGTTTTCTCGCCCTCACTAACCATGCATTAAGCTTCAAATACTGCCGAGGGTAATTCAAAGAATTATTATGACTATCAGTCATTTGCACAAAACTTAGACTTTCATTGATTCGAGAGCTTAAATTATCGCTTTGGAATATTTTTCACGACCTTAAGACCTCAAATTAAGGCTGGGGTCTCTTTAACTATTCTTGTCTCATGGTTCTGGAATAAACCTCACTTTAAAACTGCACCTATGATATGACCAAATGGGATCTAAAAGTCAATGTTCAGTTCAAAAGACCAAGATATAATACGCCCTAATATTGTTAGGAGCCAAAGGCCGTTTTATTTATTCAACCTACCAATGACCACACAATCATCCCAGCGATCAATGACAAAAAGAGCGTTAGCACAAGAACAGGCCACGTTGCTAAAAGGGATTTCCACATTCCCATCGATTGGTTACTTTTACTGTTCTTAACAACTACGAACGCTATCCCCGTATTTGGCACAATAGGAACAAGATTTGTTGGTTTGTTGGTATTGCAGTCAGCTTCAAGATTGACGATAGTTGGGAGAAATAAATCTGAATCTGAATCAGCTGTGTCAGAATCGTTGTAAACCAAATTGACCCTTTTTCGGCAACACTCAGTCAAAAAGAACTCAAGAAAATCTGCGAAAAAAAATGAAATTAATGAAAATTAATTCAAATTAGTTTTGTGTTTTTTCTGTATGACCATAGTTTTGTTTCAACACTTGTTTACGAACTGAGCATATTTAACAATCTATCTATTGCAAATCGGCCACGACTGGGGCGAAATCACTGCTCGCTAATAACTATTATTTATAATGACGAACATAAACCTACCTCGCCTCGTTAATAACAACAACAACAACAACAATAATAATAACAACAAAAATAATAATAACATTTTTATAGCGCCTATCCAGTAATAGATCTAGGCCCTTAACAAAGTGAAAAAAATAGAATTAAAATTGATTAAAATAAATTTAAATTTAAATAAAACACGCATAAAATCAAATTAATCTTCCTAATGACTAAAACAAAAATTCTTAAAAAGGTAGGTTTTAAGTTAAGATTCTAATGTCACCCTAGAATCATCAATAAAATGTGGTAAGCTTTTCCTTTAACTTGTGAGGGGTTTGGGGACTTTTCAGCGTATCGCGAAGGTTCTCCAAGAAATAATGAGAGATAAGTCAAAGGTGGATCTTATTTACCAAAGAGAGTCACTGATGAAAATTTAAGGGTGGAAAGTCTTCTTACATTTTCTCTAAAAAAGTACAATAAGGTCTAAACTAAAACGCCAGATAGATACATTTGTAAAACAACTAATGAGTAGGATTGATCGATTGTCTGCTGGAACCCAACAGAGGCACGCAATATGCTACTAAATTATTGTTTGCATGAAATTAAAATGCCTAAAAAGCCTTCTTGACGAAACAAACATAAAAAAAGCTGAGGTTACATTTATGCTTGAATTCGCTTAGCTACTTACAATAAAAGGAATAATAAAAGGTTTGTTTCGTCAAGTTGTAATATGTATACGTTTTGTGTGATGTAAATTTAGCTCAAATAATAAATTTAAAAAAATAAAAAATAAAAAAAATAAAAAGTCTTCTTGTCTTTCGACCACTATATTTTATGGACAGAGTTGAAAATTGGAAATTTTGACACTAGATATACAGAAGTTGTAAAAGGGTTTTTTGCAATGATTGAGGCGACGCAAGTCATAATTAAACTGATCTTTGTCAAAAGTGGTATTGCACAGACCACAGATTCCCCATCTGTCTTTGTACGTGGTGCACTCTAACTCTACAACTTGTCGAAAAATGATCTAAAAGTTTAACATCAAACACGACGCAGTGTTTCATCACTTATAAACCACTGAGAAAGAACTGAAACTACGACGCTAGCAATAGCCATTGATGACCATCGAGGTGGTTGATTTTGCAGTTAAACACCCAGTTTCAAGAAAACAAAATTTAACGAGGACATAAGACCCCAAAAAGAGTATTTCATCAGATATCAAAACACGCCACGCAGTCTAATTTGCTTTGTTTTTTACTTTTTATTGTTAGTAACCAATTTGAGAGGTTTGTGGTAAACTAAAAATGCAAAAACTGCCGCAAGTTTCCTTTTATGGTTCCAAATGTTTGATAAATACGTCCCAAAAACTTTCGCTAATAAAGATTCATTTTTGCCAAAATTGAATTTAAAATCCAATATGCATGATTTCCCGTGTCTATAAAAATCATTCTTTTTTCAAATTTGAAAAGGGAAAAATAAACTGTCAGTAGTCTTTATTTCTGTGCTTAGTTTGCTTTACCAGTTACATTTAAGTTGAGCGTGTCGCAATGGACATCTTTTTAAAAAATTACGATCGCAAACATTAGGTGCCTAGACTTGTATTAAATTTACAGTATGAGGATTCACAAAACATCTTTATTTTATATGAAAACGGAAAACACGATGGTTACAGTATGAGCAAAAATCCAGTGCATGTCGCCCCTAAAATATCAACGAATATGTCCGGGCTAAGAATAATTACCTCCCTTTTGTTTTAACTAACAAAATATATCTTTCATAATCGTCATCGAAAGCACAAAAGCATCCTCCATTACAGTAAATGTACTGCTCTGTCTGCAACTGAAAACCCTATAAATACTGAAATAACGCGATCACTGTTTTTTGGGCTTCAAACAGAGTCAATAAGCGCATGCACTCACCACAGATTTTAGATAGATAAAAAAGCTTAAAAAATTTAAAATCGTGTTACCTTTCACGAAAAGCGAGCTGCGGGGAAACATTTTGTCTGATTCTTACTTAATTTAGAAAGTAAACCCCCCTGTGTAGTGTGACCATTCAAATGAAACATGTTGAGTGGTACTTTTTCACTGGGGCACCCAACGACGATTTTCTCCTAAATTGTTGTTGAAATATTGAAAATTTTTAGGCTATCCAGAGTGCTTTTGGATCTCCAGAAATGCATTCTAAGCGGCGCTATAAAATTTATATCTGTTCGGTCGTTCTAGACAAATGTGAGTCTTTTCGAAATTACAAGGGCTTCAGTATTATTTTCCCGAAAATTTTAGATACAATTTAACGTATTAAATAAGTGAGAATTTTCCTGATTCCCCTCTCCATCACATTTTTGAATCCGAAAATTTTAGGTTTCCATTTTTCTACGAAAAAGAGCCTAGCTTTGGGAGAAAAATGTGAAAAATTAAACTTCAAAAACTCGTACGGAATTTGTTACATAAGCTTCGAAGATTGTACATGCATGAATGGAACGATCATCTAGAAATTTTTAGCTGTCCTCAAGTAATAGAAAATTCTAGTCAACATTTGTTTCTCCTCACAGATATTTTACAGAAAAAAGTCGTTAGGTGCCCCTGTTTTTCAGTGTTAAATTTCAAATACTTAACCTGGAAGAATACCACTATAATTACTGGAAATGTTGGATGTTTTATTCACGTAGGGTGGACGAGAGTGATGTGCCTTCCAAACAACAGTCATCTTCTCAGGACAGTCGAGATTCCCATTCCAATCCTTGCGCTCATCTGCTCCTGAAGTGTTTGTGAAAAATCCAAAGAGAGCCAGTACGGCAACAGCAGTCAAACTGCCAGACTTCAAACATCCACAGAAAGCCATTGCTGATGGTTTCAACACTATCACAATCTATGGAATAAAGGAAAAAACGAAATGTAGTTACAAAAGCAACAAAACATTTGTTGCATTTCGTGGCATTTTAAAAACCACGTATGTCGGCCTCATCACTTACGGAAAGTTCTTATTGCCAAGGCGAACGGCCTGATGTAAGTCAATTTATACATTTAATAAGACATTCAATTAGTGGTACTCCAAAATTTATGACGATTTCAGAGAATGTGTTTTTTCATTCAGGCATAATTACAGTTTACAGAACTGGGGGCACAAATGCACAATTTTTTTATACCCCTTAATTGTGTACCCTGATGTGAGCGGAAGGGAGTACTTCCGATAAAAACAATAATCCAAAATACAAATTAAAACGAACTACGCCTGCACTAAAATTGATTTTTGGATTTTTGAAATTGGATACTGTAAGAGCTAAGCAGAAATCATTCGGTTTTCTTGGTGTACTCTAGAAATAGCTGGGGGAAGGAGAGAGAATATATAACAGGGACTCTTATCTGCTGTTCTATTGTTTACGGCTAAAATACATGCTATGAAATCAGAAATCATTCGGTCTTCTCAGGGTAAAAATTGAATACATTTATGAGTTTTATTTCTTGACTTCATATTTCGTAACAGGTCACCTGTTCTTGAAATGCCAGGGGAGGGGGGCTAGAGAAGAATATGTACAGGGAATATCTAATTGCTGTCCAATTTACAGGTAAACAACACGCCATTTTGAATGAAAAATAAAGATGAATTAATTTCCGAAAAAAGGGAAGAAAGTAGACAGAAAAAAAAAATTCTAAATGATGATTTATTTTGGGCAATAAAAACGGTTGTTAAAGGCAAAAATAGTCGATAAAAAGCAAACTATTGTGGAAAAAGAATCTGTCTACTATGACACTGTGGATGAGAAGATAAAAACTTTGGTTTTCGCTCGGTTGTCTTTATGACAAATGTTTTTGAAGTACAATGTTATGACCTTACACATCTGTCAGGGCAGTTTTGGTGCGACCATTTAACTACATTGAAATTCATTTACCAAAATCCATTGCGTTTTAAGCCCCTCTCAATGATAAAAACTAATTCTACTAACAATAGCCCTTATTTGCACAAGAACGAAACAACTAAAGAATATAATCCCTCGGCGAAATAGCCGGTTGTAGGATTGTGTTTACAAGATTGGAAAACCTTGAAGGGGTCAAGATGTCAACCAGACTGTTAAGGAGTCAGTTAATTCCACTCTTTTTCCTTTCTCGTTTTGCGTCAATATATTTATTCCTTTTACGGTTTACATTGTCCTTTCCCCTTTTTTCTTGTTTTCTGTGAACATGCGCTCAAAGCGTTTAAAGCTACTTCACTAACTGGACCCTTTCCAACTGATGTTGGGCAGGAACGAACTTTGGAGCTGTAAAGTATAGTGTAAGCTTTAGTTGCGTTAGTATAAGCGTGTTTGTGTCCCATTCATTATGGTATTTTGGAGTTCATAGTTGACTGAAACGAGTGAATCGATTTACTTCCGTAAAAGGATTGAAAAACAATCGTATCGAGCACTAGCCCGACCACGCGGGCATCTCATTACATATGTGTATCAGTCACTAAATGATCAAAACAAATGGATCGATAAATTGTTGTCTTAAACGAAAAATTGCAAAATGAAGAAATAGATAACTTAAGAACATAAAACTCTTTACCTTGCTGTTATGGCAATGCTAATTTTCGAAAGGCACGCATGCAGCATTTTTGAAATCTGCCACTATGTTATGTTATGTACACAAAGAGAGTCTACTTTATCATTTACATAATGCTCACAATTGGAGTTCTGTATATATTCCGCCCTGCAGAGAAGCAAACAAAAATGGGCCCTGAAAAGCTTGAGCTTAAATTTAAAGTGAATCAATTTCTCTTCGACTTTTGAAAGGTGAAAACCAAATATCTGTCGTATAAAGCCAGAGCATTTTTAACTTGTTATATTGTGTGCTTAAAGAGATGCATTGTGTCTGCCAAAAAATAAATAAAATGAAATAAATACACGTTCCTCTTGACGCTCGATTTTTTCTTAATATTTGCTATAAAAATTAATAACATAAAGAGTTGCCTTATGTTCAAAAAGATAATAATTATTTGTGAAAAAAGATAATTTGTAAACCTATGCATGACTGATTCTATGGAAACATGTCGAGCAATAGAAATCCAGAATCCCCGCAGTTTCTGGATTGTATCAACCAAACAAACAGTGGTTACATGACTGCTAGGACAATATTTCACTAAATAGACGACTGTGCCTCGAAGCGTAAGAGCAGTTACAACACAAAGTCACTGACGCTTAATATCAACTTTGTATTGCAAGATAATTTGCTCAGTGAAAATTTTCCTCTCAGTGGCAATTTTTCAAGGAAAATAGCGATATATATTTTCAAGCGAGGATACTCTAGCTGGTTTTTATAATTTTACCGAAGGGATACAAATGTTTTATACTCACGTTGACTCGAAGGAATACGATCTAACTTACACGCAGACGATGAATAAGTCAATAATCATTCAAAGTCAAATTGTCTTGGCGGTGTAGCCGGAACAAATTGCTGCAAGTATTCATCTTTTCCTGGCAATTTACATTTGACACCTGTCAATCAAGTGTAAAACTTTGAACCAATCCTTAGTGCGTATATAATGTCTGTATTATTGGAATGCCGTAAACCTTTTTCTATATCATTTCATTTAATTTTGCGGCGTCAATAAGACAATAATGTTTCATTTGCCGTTTATTTGTCTGTTATTGTTGTTGACTCCGGCCTGCTTCTTTTTATTGCATTAAATGCGAATGTTGGGTTGCGTCCTCTTGGAAATAAGTATTCGTCTTCACTACCTGTATAACGACAACAACGATAATAATAATAATAATAATAATAATAATAATAACAATAATAATAATAATAATAATAATAATATTTAATATTCATATAGCGCAAATTAACATACAAGAGGATATGATCAAATACGCTTAAATACCTGTTCAAATATAGAAACAAGCCTTTCCTTTTTTTTTTTTCTCGAGAGACGACTTTTAGTAGCAGTAGAATTTCTGGTCGTCTGTTACACAGCCAAATCAAATAAAAAATAAAGACAACAAAAACTAAATTCCCATTTTTTTCTTGATAGCAATGCACTACCGTTGAATTATGCTTCATATCAAAATATAATTACACGTATGAACATCGTTTAATTTCGTTTTTTCATAAGTGAACTTAAAAATAAGAGCTTTAAGGCATCCGTGAAAGAAAAAAAAAACCTAGAGTTTAACTTTGAGAGACCTCTTTTTAATGTTTTAATTCATCCTTTGCATGCAAAATATTTGGCATGATTAAGCCGACATAACAGGGGTACCCAACGACGATTTCCTCCAAAATACCCTTGAAAGCAGTTTTTAGGCTATCCAGAGTACTTTTAGATCTCTAGAAATGCATCCTAGGTGGCGCTATAAAATTTGTATCTGTTCGGTCATCCTAGGGGAAAAAACTTTTCGAAATTTTAAGGGCTTCAGTATTATTTTCCCAAAAATTTTAGATGTAATTTAACGTATTACGAAAGTAAGAATTTTTCTGATTCCTCTTTTCATCACTTTGAATCCGAAAAGTTTAGTTTTCCTTTTTCCTACGAAAAATAGCCCAACCTTGGGTGTGAAATGTGAAAAATTAAAATTCAGAAAATCGTAGGGAATTTATAAGATGAGCTTCGAAAGTTGTAGGTGAATGGAACAGTCATCTAGAAATTTTTAGCCGTCTTCACGTAAAAGAAAATTCTAGGCAATATTTGCCTCTCCGAACAGATATTTTACAGAAAACAGTCATTGGGTGCCCCTAACATAATAAGGTTTTATTTTTTTTCCTTTAATCTTACTGGTATGTTAGATGCAAATAATGTACCGGCTAAAGACAGGAGCATGACTGGTTTTAAATGCAATAAATATCTTAAAGTTCAAGTCATGAAAACCCAAGGTCTTCGAACGTCGATGTGTAAGTTCTGTTTTGTGAGTTGCTGCGGGAAGCCGCCAAGGTTGTTTTTTTTAGCTTACTTCGAATCCATAAATCGTATAATGACACATTCTTATCACATTGCCTAGGGAGGAAACGATAAAATAATACTTTTCTACAACAATCCTACGATCCTTATTTTAATTCAGACAGAAATTTTTCTGGATGTTTTCCTTGTTGTATAAAAAACCTCCACACGAGAATCTCCATGTGTTTGAATTTAAGGCATTTCCACGCACGAAACACAAGATACAAATATCCCCAGTTTGTCTCCAAAATGTCTATCTCAGAAAATAATTAATTTAAATCCACTTACCACAATTAATGCCGTCTTACTCTATATACAGTCAGATGAATACCACATCTTTAACGCTACCAAAACACAAACAGAAAGATACAAATAATCACATCTTTCGATGGCAACTTATATAGCTTTTTAGCCCTGACAGTTTGCATGCTCTTTTACATTTTTATAGAATCGATAACGTAAAGATGCTGTTAAGTATTTCCTTTTGGCATCACGTAAAACATCTTATGAGAATTCGAATCCATCGCCTTAAGCAAGAAAAAAAATTGAGCAAAGTGCAATAGATACGTAAGCATATTATCATATATTTTTCTTGATAGCTTACATACTATGAGGATCACGCTGGCTCGCTATCTTATAATCATGCAATGGACAGTGAGTAGTTAGCCAATCACAGGCAGAACTCTTGATAGTATGCTAGTTGTTTTCTACTTATCTTCAATATATATGCAAATGTAACAGCCAAAAATGCTTCCGTCAGGTAGTTAGGTTCACTATATTCTCGTATGTACTAAGAGAGCCTATTCCATTTCCTGCATGATATCTTTTTAATGAAGGCCACGCAGAGGCACCTTTCTACATGACATGTCAAACATAGAATTTTGTTCGCCTAATAGCGCAAGAATTACTAATTAAAACGACTTATATAGCGGAGCTCCGTTGAACCGTACTCAGCGTGGCCATACACCTAATAAAATCCAGGTAAATCGATCAACTCAAAAGATTGTCCCGGCCAGTAAATACTGCGCTGCCGTCAATTATATAATTACGATCACAAGCAACGAACCTTGAAACACAGAAAGGCACAAAATGGATCGAAATCCACCAATCACAAACCACGACCTTTTAAACTCGTTGAAGAACACTTCTGTTACCTAAGAGGTCTGCTAAGATAATTAACGGCATTGAAGAACGCAAGCGTGACTTGGCTTTTGAATTTCAGAATTCGCGTGTTTTTGAAAAGCACATCAAAGTCAGGAAATATTACGCCACATGACGATGAAGGTTAAAGTATACCTGACATAAACTGCGATTAATTCATATCATATATTAGAATTATAACTGAATACTTTACACAATAAAGTATAAACGAATGTTAGGGTTGATTCCATTAACCCAGTAACGACGGAGACGATTGTTTAGCCCGCACACTTTATTGTTAAATCCCCGGTTTAAGTGAAAGACCTAACTTGTTCTGTATAGTAAGTTTCTATGGCTTGTTATTAAGTGACTGTCGTTCTCCTTTTCTTTCTATTTTTCTTTTCCATCTCGTTTCTTTCTTTTTTTTCCATTTCAAAAATCACTTATTGAACAATTGTTTACTATAATCAATTAAGTATTTATAGACCGATTGTCTTTTTAGTCTCTAACTCAAAGCACGAAGAATAATTTGGCAATAAAAAGTCAATAATGTCTCAGTGTAATTGGCGCACCATCCAGCCCAGTGCCAGTGATGGCAACTGAATCCCTATTCTTATTTAAGCGGTCGCCTCCCTTGTAATAGCAAATCGAATCAGTACTTATTCCAGTTTATTGCTTACCAAGGTCCCAATTGGTCTTATAAATGAAGAACCAGTCTAGAAAATGCCTATCTTGTTGCGGCGCTTTTACATTTGACATCAACGATTAAACGGAAGCTTCAATGAAACTGAATTTATCTCGTTGGCTTTCGTTATTTGCTCAGTTTGTTTTGTTAATTTCCTAAAAGCTCAGGGTCAAATTGCTTGCTTGTAGTCAGCCGGAAATGTTATGAATTTTGATTTAAAAAGTCTTTTCACTAAAAAGACATAACCAGCTGCAGTAGAATTAAATTACTTGTAATTTTTTTTTTTTTTTTTTTTTTTTTATGGTTTAAAATCTTCTTAAGCCGAAACGGACTGGACAATAAAGTGTAGGCCAACCTACATAAAAGAAAGAGGGCGGTCTTTTGAGAGAACTCGTCATTTATACAACAGACAGATGTTCTCTACTTCGCTAAGGAGAACAAGCATTTATAAAAAACTTTACACCGGGAGAGAAACAGAGATGTTTAGGTCCTAGGATACCCGCTGCAAAGGGTTACGTTTAGTGCCGCTCTTCGAAAACCCTCCACCAGAGCCGAAACCGTTTTTAACCTTGGTGATCGGATTCTGAATTATTCGCGTAACTTGAAATAATAAAGTGAAACGAAATTAATAATAAATAAAATAGCTTTTGCGGAAAAACTCGCTTCTAAACAGTTATTGCTGACTGCTATTTAGCTCGTCTCTGCTAATGGAAAACTCCACGACAATAGCTTTTTCACCATACGTAACACCTTTTTTGCACACTTACTTTAAAACAGATAGAGAAAAATATTCGTTACTTACAACAAAGTGCTCATGCGAATAAACTGAGAAGAACGTGGATGATAAAAACTATACGAAGCGAAGGACAGGAGTTAAGCCTAAATTTGGCCTCGATTGTCTACGACGCAACTGAAACCAACCTCGACTTTTCTTCAACCAATTTGGCACAAGATGTCAGTCAAACAAACATAAAAAAAAAAGAAAGAAATATTACGAAAACATCTTATTAGGTAATTGCAATGTAAAGTTCCTTTGACAAAGGCGTGTCTCGTCACCTGGAGCGATATGGATTCCGTTTCCCTTGGAGTTCAATGTCATCGTGGACATCACATACTTTTTTTATTTTAAATTTTTTGGCTCAAAAATTTCTCCCGAGAAGCCAGAAAAAAAGTTAACTTTGGCTTTTAATCTGTTAAACATAAAAAAAATAGATTCAAGGCAAGTGAATAAGCCATGTACGTTGTGTTCACCGGAACTTTATAATTACCTCTTCCTGTTATCTTCTCGATAGCCTTTACTGGCAATCTTATACCTCAAACAGTCTCGGGCGACTGAACCGTATCTATTCAACTTGTCTATTAATTTCGTACTCATAAAAAAGTGTGAAAAAATAGCTAAAAATTAATTATTTTCGATACAAATAGTGGGGTCAAGCCCACCATGAGGGTGTCCAGCTCTTTCAACTAAATCATGAGCGATTGAATTCGAATTTTGATTACGTGCTCTGCGCAAATTGATGATGCTACGGAAAATGCCCACATGGACAGCTTTTGTTAATATGTGTCTTGTCGTCCATGTTGACTTGAAGTAAACTCTGTTGTCCGCCAATAAATGTTAGCTTTTTCTATTCATTTATCAATAACATGATTTCTCATGTAGTAGTATAAAGAAGTTAATTTAACTTATCGAAACTACCGTATTGAAATAAAGGAAATTCCTTCATTCATTCATCCATCCAATGCTGCTTAATTGACCACTCCAGGAAATACCATAACATACCATAATGCTCTTTGTTTGACATCCCAAAATTTTGCATAAGCATTGTTTTCAGTTTCTCTCGGGAGTTAAAATGGCCCCAAGAGAAACTGAAAACAATGCCTATGTAAAATTTTTGGGGGGCCAAACAAAGAGCATTATGGTGTGTTATGGTATTTTCTGTAGTGGTCAATAGCAGGTAAAAAAAAACTCGACATTTTTCGATTTCAAAGCGTTTTGTTCATTGTTGTCATAGTGATATCCATTTACTCTGCACTTAATGATGCGACTAAGTTTAAAACCTGAGAAACCAAGATTATAAACCAAAGAGTTCAGGGATCGGATGTCTAAACACTGGTTAAATTCGACAACAAAAAATCTTACGACACCTGGTAGTATAGTACACCTGGTATGGACAGCTAGTAGTATAGCACACCTGGTATGGACACCTGTTTACACTGGGCCAAAGAGTGGCACAGAAACGTATCAATATATGACGATCCACTTTCAAGATCCGCGCTGCGTAGCTTTGCTCAAAAACAGCGCCGCAATCAGCGTTCTCTGTGTGCACAGAAGCCCCTTATGGTTTTTGTGCCTAGGTCTGAAATGTCATCCGTCTCTTCGCCCAGCCGCCCAACGTGCGTAGAGGGTTTGGTACCACCCATTCGAGGGTGGGACAAAAAGACGGATAGCATTTCAGACTATTCGTGTCTGCGCAAGAGCTACCTGGTTTTTTGTCCAAAAAGGAACTGGATAAGTAAAAGACAAAATTGAAGAAAAACCTTCAAACTGAAACTCGCGGCGAAGAGAGGAAGAAAGTTAATAAAGCAGAACAAGTACTTTCTGTTCGCTCCATGACCTACCATTGTTGTAAGTGTCAAGGCATATACCTAGACCTGTCCCTATCGTTTAAGGAACACATAACTCGGCTTAAAAATAAGATAACTGATCTGAACTTGCTTCTACCTATAACATCGACTTATGTACTTTGCCATGCTAATGTTTTGTCATTCATTGTAAATTAAATAGTTCACAACAAAAACAACATAAATAAAAAAGGAAAACAAAATGATTCAAGCGATTTACGATAATAGAACGTATTTTGACTTATACTAAAGCTTGCTTTCCCGCTCTGTTTATGTTTGCTTGATAAATAAAGTTGTCGATTTTAACTCTGTAGTCTTCTGCTTTCTTACTAATATTTACCTACTTGTCTATCTACAGTCCAGTCAAAAAAGAAAAAGTTATGTGCAGCAGATTTTGAGAAAAAGCAAATCAACACAAAGGGCACCACTCGAATTTGTTTGAGTGCTTCGAACCTGTGCACCAAAATTAATGATTAGAATAAAATTTCACATCGCGTCGCTTTACTGAAAGTCTTTAATCCAATGTAAGTATTCAATTTAGCCATTATTGCATTGCTTTTTATTGTATTATATGGATGTGACATGTTTTGTAATATTAGACTGGAGAAAAATATGTCGCAGAAATATGACTGAAAAAAAAGTATGCAGCAGGTTTTGAGAAAAAGCAAATCAACACAAAAGACACAAGTGTTTGAGTGCTTCGACATTGCGCGCCAAACTTATTAATGAATAAAATTTCACTGCGTCGCTTTACTGAATGTTCTAAATAAAATGAAAATATTCAATGAAGCTATTACTGCATTTGCATGGACGTGAGATGTGCTACTGATATTGGACTACAAAAATATTTACCAGATATTAGACTGAAAAGAAAATTGTATCAGGCTTTTGAGAAAAAGCAATTTTAACACAAAGAGCACCGCTCGGTAATTTGGCCGGACTGCTTCGACCCTGCGTCAAAATTAATGAATAAAATTTCACATTGTCGTTTTACTTTAATCAGTAAATCCAGTGAAAATATTCAATCAAGCCATTACTTAATATACTGCACTGCCTTTATTGCATATGGGCGTAAGATGTGCTTTGATATTGGACTGAAAAAAAAGCTTAGGCATTTGCATATAGTTGGTACGTGTCTACTCAACTAACGCCTGTATTGCCAGCTTAAGCGGTGTGTTGATGGAAATGGTTGAAACAGTTCTCGCCGATATTAAAGTCAAACCTTTTCGGGTGAAACAGGCTAGAATACATAACAGCATACTGATTTAGTTTAGGGCGACATCTGACACAGGATCTAACGTATTGTAATTATCAATTTAAATTGACCATTTTTGCGAGTGCTTCCCTGTAACATTAAATCATTTTGTTGAGGGTGTTGTCGATTTTCGCCATGTTTTAATTAGAGTTTCGATTATAGTCAATTCGAAATGACCAAGCCCTTTAGCACGAAAGTTTTTTTTGCTTTGCAGGGTATACAGTCGAACCTCCACTAACCGCCACCTCTCCACAACGGCCACTTTTTTTTGTCCTGCCGGAAAGTCCATACGTCTCTTTCTTGTTTCATACGACTCTTTCTTAAACCTTCCTACAACGGCCACCTCTCTACAACGGCAACGGCCACTGAAGTATGTCCCCATTTGCCAAAATAACCTCTCGACAACGGCCAGTTTTTTTCAGCGACTGATGAAAAAGTCAGGAATGGTCACGAAATTTGAACCGTAAGGCACGTTGATGATTAATTGCGGCATCGTATTTTGATAGTGTTCCATTATTTTGCTGCAGTAAGTTGTCTACGATACTTGTTCGTTTTGTCGCGTAAACATTTTGATTCAAAACAATATTCACGTTTTTTATGTACCTTATCTCTCTGTATATTATTTATGATTGGATTAACATCATGGTATGCAGTGAGTATGAACTTGCACAATAACCGATGCTGTACTCCCTTAATGAATTTGTCATATGACAGCCCCATCTCCCCATAATGGCCACCTCTAGCCTCCACAACGGCCACTCTCTTCTGTCCCCAAGGTGACCGTTGTAGAGAGGTTCGACTGTAATTTGATATCTGTTTCGCTCGCTTGTGATTCTTAGCAAACTTTTTATCCGCTCATATAATACTTCACGCAGAAATCAAAAACTAAAAAGTCACGCTTCCTCGACTTACCGATGTTGATCACCCTCCGCTGTCGCGCAAATTTACGTTTCTCACTGATTATCAGCAGATTTCAGTAATGAAGGCATCAACTTATTGCTGTACTCTTTTTCAATCTGTCATTGCAAATACTAGTGGGCATTTCATTTTTATAACTCTTCGATGGAGAAGAAGTCGGAATAGAGAGTCGGGATTCGGTAGTCGGATTCAACAACTTTAAGATCAGAAGAAGAAAAGCTTCTGATGAAAAAGCAATTCCATCTGGTTTATTTCTATTATTTAATTATTTGTATTTATTAATTACGTTGATTCGCTCATCCCCCGAAAACCAATATCATAAATTGTAATTCACGACAGAAATCGAAGGACTTATTAAGAATGTCTTAGTTACTACGTAAGCAATTAAAAAATGCTATCGTATTGGAGCTTAATTTCCCTTTCCAGAGCAGATGTCTTGGTTAGGCTTTCAAAGAGTACAGTCTTAACGCACGCAAATTTTCCGCACAAGAATCTCGCATTACTCTTAAACTCCAGATGATTCGACATTAATTCTACAAACTGATTCTTATTCACAAGGCCCGCGACAAGTTGGATTTTACTGAAAATTACATTCGTGTTATTAGACTACATACGAAGGATTTCTCATGCTTAATAAATAAATTGTGTTAAAAGTAATCACTTTGCTACTTTTGACATTGTTCCATTTGTTATAAGGATAAAAAAGAACGAAAAACTCGCATTGTTTGATATAAGGAACGGTGTATATGACATCATATATTATAACCTTAGCAGCTTATTGGCGCAAGATTAATAAGCCAAAAAAGTGTCTGAAACACATTTCAACAGCTGCTACATAGAAGAGTTGCTAGTTTTGCAAAAAAAAAAAAGGAATATAAATTTTTATGTGGCATTTTTTTTTCCAAATTGCCGAAATCCCGCAAGGCCGCACTCTAGAATAATCGCTGCATTTTTAGCTATGTTAAACGGGTACCATTTTTTCAATGGAAGGTATACCAAAAGGGGGGACTTTTCTGTCAAAAATGGTATATGGGGTTGGACTTGGGGTGGAGCTCCCTATATGAAACTTTGTTGAGTAGCTCCCTTGGGGGAAGGTGGTCTATGAGGCTAGTTTGTCATCTTGGCTATTTTTGTTTATTATATAACATAAAATGATTCCATGTTGCTGTGCAATGGATTACAGAAGACATCAAAATATGGTTATAATATCAATGACACAATCACCTGATACGGTGTTTAGTTCTTACCAAATTTTGATGTCATCTATGACTTATTACTGAACACAGGCACTGCAACATTGAATCTGTTTTTTAAACAGATAAACATATTTTTAAATTTCAACCTAGTAATCCAACAGGCCTAAGTAGATCAGAAATTCAGAAATAAATATGTTAACAATTAGTAACACTGGATTTTTACTACCCATCACACTACATAAAAAACGAAAAAAAAATTCAAAGGGAGCTTCTCAGTGGAGAAAACTCAAGCAAGGGGATGGGGGAAGGGATGTCTCACCTCCACAGATAGAGAATAGACCCTTCCATGGTTTTCGTCAACTTTTGATAAGACTGCTGGAAAGAGGGCCATAAAATATGGTAACAATATACTAAGTTTAAAGGTGACATGTCCAAAGACAGAGAAGATATTGCTTGAAAAAGTTGCAAAATTTTACAAACATTTGTATGGTTGATGGCACAAACTTGTACCCCACCATACAAACACTTTAAAATTCTGCACCTTTGGAATTGTGGAGCTATTTCTTTGTTAGTTTTCAACTAAAAACTATCAAAATTCACAACTTTCCGGATTTTAAGGCATTGTTTTCTGCTGTGTTGACAGATTTTTGCTAAATGGTCCCAGTCAAGAGTTGAAAAAACTGTGGAAGGGTCCGTTGACCCAGCAGAAACATTAGACAAGTTAGTCTCCAACTCCTAGAATGGCCAGCCACATGACTTAAACACACTAGACCTGCCTTGGAGCTCTAAAGTGGTGTTTTAAGCTGACTATGACTGCTTTTTACCGCCTGCTATGACTTAAAAACCCCCCAACCCTCTTATGAGGTGTTTTTGGCCAGACCCCTCGGAACATTTGTTCCTTGGTAACCCCCTTCAGAAATTAACACCAATTTATTCTTAGAAGTCCTCAGAAAAAGTATTTTCCTCATTCTGTACCCCTCAGAAAATGTGGAAAAGGAAAAGAGGATTTATAATACTCTTAACAGAACAATTGTACTCACCACCCATCTATGACTAGTATTCACTCCCTCAGAAAACCCTCAGGCGATAGCGAGCCCTTCAGAAGATCTCATCTACAGGGGAGAGGGGATAGAATACAATAAAAGAGAAACATCATATTCAAGATCGTACCTTGGTTAAAGGCCAGGAAGTCAAATCGTTCGGGCCTTTCGCGCTACAAAATCAGCCTCAAACATGCCAATTATGTATTGCGAAGTGCGTTGAGGTACCTCCATGGAAAAAAAGCCAAAGTTTGCCTATGAAAAGGTACCACACTTCACACGGACATCTTCTGTCATCATGAAAACTGTGAAAATCATCGCAGTCTTTTGCACCAATGACTGGCTTTTTGTTTTTCTTTGAAATGTATAGCGTGAAGCCGCGAGTGGGTAGCAGGCTGAGAGAATCATCATAACGACTTGCAAAGTTGTGAGCCGCCATCTTGCTTGATTTTCAAACTTCGTTAGTACTGTTGGCCAGTTGTGTCCCTTTAAGGTTCATGTTTACTCCACAAGGTATAGCACGCAAAAGAGCGACAAAACACTTACCCCCCACCCGTAAGATATTTTTGTTTTGTTTTGTTTCTTTCCATTTTTTTTTTACCCTGGGGAATTAAAATGGAACTTTCAAGTGTCTCCATAATTAATCCGACAGAAAAATCGAATTAAGGAAAATAGATGTGAAATAAACTAAGGAGCGGCTGTAGGGTCACGAAAACTAAGTCCCTCGAAAACTAAGACCTAAGACCAAGAGACTATAGTCTCTTGCCTAAGACCTAAGACCCGTCTTAGTTTTCGAGATTACGAAAACTAAGACCCCCAAAAATCGAATCTGCTGAAATATGAAGTCAAATTGTAACCGAAATAGGTCTAATCTGCAAACATCAATTTTGACTTTCTTTGTTGACTGCATGTTGTCCGCGTTTAACTTAGCCGCACTGATGCAAAAGTTTTTTTACTTACCTCTTCCTTAGCTTCACTTGTTGCCTTATATCATGAGTTCATCGGCAGTTGTTCTCTTCGTTCAGTCCGATCGACTTCATAACACTAAAAGCGTTTTTCTACGACCCAGCAATCGAACCTCTGTTGTAGCTTCTGCCGGTAGTCAATACGGTATTTATTAACCACTCAGTAGGGTTTATTACGGCAACCGTATGAGCACTGAAGGCAATTTTTATCGTGCCGGAAATTCATGTCGGACACATTTGTTTTTCCAACCCAGGCAAAACAAACATTATTGTTCTTTATTGAAGCCTGGTAATTAATTTTGCCGGAAAACTTTTCTTATACTGACATAAATATTAATGAAACTAGTTCAATGGTTAACAAAGAATAACAGTAAAATTAAAATAATCTTGATGAATGGTTTCCCATACTATGTAACTACTTTAACTCAATTACATTTTACGGATATTTTCTGAATTAGCCTAAGGTACATGCAATCATTAAAGCCTGGCTTCCCAAGCAAGACGGTCCCCGATACTTTTTTCCATGCCACCCCGGTCGGGACAATTTTCACGCGCACGTGAAAGATTCTAAAATTAAGAGTGTAATTTGTAATTCGGTTCAATTCTAAGTCGATTTTATTCTCCGCTGATTTTCCTCAAGCAAAGAGGCGGACCAGCTAATTTTCCTGAAGCAAAGAGGCGGACCAGCTGATTTTCCTCAAGCAAAGAGGCCGACCATATGGGCTCCTGGGTAGGCCTTTCTCGATTATGCTAGCATTTTTTTCGGCATTTTTTGGGAAAACGAGCATTTTTTTTCGTTTTTTCTTGAAAAAGAATTGCTAGCATTTTCTGTCATTTTCCATGACTGTGATCCAGATTTCAGCACTCAGAAGGATACTTGTTACTTGTGTGTGTAGATTGTCTGTTTCCGTTACATGACGTACAGTCACGTACTATTGGGTATTAACACCAACGGAAAAAAAGGTATGGGTGGTCAGCGGGTAATTCTTTCTCTTGTTCAGCCAAGATGGCGTCGGCCACGAACATATGAGTTAGAAGTTGAACAGAATTGTGCTGGTCTAGGTTGTGTGTACCCAGCGCATGGTAGTGCTTCAAATATGACTGTTTAGTGGCTGTTGGCTGGAAAAGTTTTAATTCTGACCCCAAGTTTTATAAACAAACAATTATTAAGTATCACCTGTTGTTGATATGAGCATATAATGTAAGAGTTTGTACGTTTTGTTTGAAATAAAACAAAGCATTTTTTGGAATTCAAGTGGCATTTTTTAAAGAAATCAGGCATTATTTTAGCATTTTTTGGGCTTTATGCGAGAATTTCTAGTAGCATTAAATGCCAGATTTACTAGCATAATCGAGAAAGGCCTACTCCTGGGCGGACTCATTAAGTCGTAGCGTGCAAATTGGCCGTTTACGGGCAGACAAATTGAAGCGTTGGTGTGCGAAACCTGCCTTAAGGCATTTCGTCCCTTAAAAGTATTGCCATATTACCAATATCCTGACATATGTTTTAGGCTATGTTAAGACTATACAGGATAGTTTTTGCGCTGCCACGAAAAAAAAACTACCGGATAGGGCTTCTGTTCACACAAACAACAGGTGCACCCAACGACAATTTTCGGAAGAATATCTGTTCGGAAGACGATTGGAGATCTAGAATTTTCGAAACATTTGTTGTAAAATTTCTTGCTTGCCTGCCTCTCCTAGGATTTTCGAACATGTAAAAAATGGTATAATTGCCTATTTTTAACGGATTTTTACCCTAAAAAAGTCACCTAGAATTTTCGGGAGCCTTTTTCTGGCTGAAATTTTCGAAAAAGTAAGTTTTGATCCCTATTATTTTTGGATCACTAGACTTTCAGCTAGGAAATCCGAACAGATGAAAAATTTTTAGGGGATAAAAATATGCCTATATCTACCGTTTAAATACTAAAATACGTTTAACAATGCTATGTTTAAGTGGTTTTGAACTATATTCTCGTTGGGTGCCCCTGAAACAGGCACGGTTGTGGCAGCGCAAAGCTGCGCCGCGCCGATCTCGTATTAGTGGAGCGTCACACATCGGATTAAGATACCGGATACTGTTTTGTGCCATACTCTGGTGCGGTGTGAACACCTCTTCAGCCTGTCGCAGAAGTAAATAAGTTGGAGTGAAGACTGGAACCCACTGAGACGGAAGTAAATATTCTGGAGTTGGGACTGGGATTTAATGAACCAAACCTTCTCGGTCAACTACGCCAGCACGATGTTCCATATGTGTGAACGGCTTGCGCTGCCTCAAGCTGTTTCTGCACATACTCTACCGGATATCTGGTATTATGTAAATGTAGCCTTGGCTTTAACGAAAACGAGTTACCTTAGCCGAGCGTAGGAACATAAATCTGTGCGGAATTTGCAAATAGCATAATCCCAGAGGGCATATATCGTAAATTTGCTAACATCATAATTAAAAGAGTGGAATTGTTATGAAGTTCGTCAAATTCCTTTGTCCGGTCGATCAGAGGAGCACGCGCAATCCTAATCTTAAGGTTGCTATTGCGCATGCGCGGCACTGGTTTTCACTTAAGGGTTTTCACATGACGTCACCAAAAATTGAAAGTAAGAAACTATCGATTCTTCTGAGTTTCCACTTTCATTAGGTCAGTACAGCACCTAAAAACCTTTATTCACAGCAATTTTCGGTTCCAAAGGGTTCCTCGTTTTGCGATAGGAGGCGCTTGAATTTCCAGGCTTTTGCGTGACGCGGGCGGCCGGGAAAGCTCGTATGTGGGTTAAAAACGTTACTGATTCAGTTTTTAGATTTTGCTATCTAAACATTCCTTGGCTTAGAATAAATATTACTTTCATCTTTATGAGTTTCTCAAGAGACGAATTCATGCGTAAGTAGGAAAACTCAAAAACAGATGTTTCGATTGGTTTCCGGCGGCCATAATTGTGACCCTCAAAACATTGCGTCTCCCTACAAAGCCTTGTAAATTGAGGTAAACGCTTTTCCGAATATCCCGCATATGAATTATCGTACAGACCTGATTCTCGGTGAGGCGCTTTGTATCTTCTTTCATTTCCCAGTTTCTGGACTTGCTGTATTGACTAGTTTGCATTTTTATACGTTTTCACCTCCACGTGAAACCTACCCAAAGCACAGTGTTGGAGCCGAGGGAGTATTTGACCTTCGATCGATCTTGCCCGCACTCCATAACCATTGGTTGGTATATGTTTTTGTGGAGCTTTTGTGGACGGTGCACAACACACTGACAACGATCAGAAGCGTTCCTATCAGTTCGATGTTATTGACCAATAAAAACGTCGCGTTCATTTATTCAGTCACAATTTCAAAAGGTACAGAAAACAAAGGATTGTGCACTATCAGGGGGCTTTCAACATAAACTGCAACACTGTCACTTTTATCTCTGATGTTTGCCGTCTTTCATAACCAGTCTCCTCTACTAACTTCATGCTCACCTGTATATTCAACGAGATGAAGTGCTCTGGTTGACTACAGTATCAGAGCTAAGCCTTAAATTTTCTCACATAAATACATTAACGGGTTAATTATTTTGTATGCTGATGGTGGCACGAACATGGATTTTAAAAGTCTATAAGTTCATTAAGATTAAGAAGGGAAAGCTAACTCCAAAAAGATGAATCCTCTTTCCCATATATTCCATTAGATTTTCTTGACCATAAAATCAGTTACATACACTCATTCTCTCATTGCATAATGGAAAAACTGTTTTTGTGGTTCACTAAGACGGATTTAGATTTGTGGGCTTATTACCCTAGCCTGCGAATGAATGTAAGGCCGAGGTCAATCCTGTCAGTACACACCTCCTTTGTTTTCTTATGGAAATTATATACGCTTGAAAAATTCCAATTGGCATAGGAACACAACATGATTTTCAGAAGAAAGGAGGTGGGATTGTACCAAAGCAAGACCAACTTCATCCTCGTTTCCATCTATCTATAATTATAAAATGGGCTCCCATAAAATCTGATTTGCGAGCACATGATGTTTTTGGTGGTTCTGGAGGCGAAGTGCTATGCTCTAAGGTTGCACGCATATAAACGTACGGCAAAATGTTAACCAAAAGATAAACCTCCAACCTGAAATTTTCTTGTAAAGCTAAACATTAATTACAATATAAATTCAACAATTGTCACTGAAAACGAATTTCAAGGGAGCTGAACGAATATTTAACATTCGAAGGCAGGTTCGCCTGTACTTACCGCTAGCTAAGGGTTTGCTCTCTCAGGGTATCATCCCAGAATATCTTTCCTTTTTTTATCACTTTTTCTCTTTCTTGTAAAGTTCATAACAAGGAAGATTCTTAAGTCCACAGAATCGCTAGTGATGCAAATATAATCTGTTTTGCAATTTCCTTCACCAACTCATAACTGTCGCAAAAAATTTAAACTTGAATTCAGCGCGTGGTTAGGAAAATGTTTCCTGGTTGGCTCTGGAAATCGCTCGTGCCAACGTGTCGAGAGACCAAATTGAAGAGGATATTGGTTAAAATCGAACTATTCAATACCGTCCGATAGGAAGAGAGAATGAGCTATTGACGGTGGCTAATTTTGTAGCTTTATTTTGCAATGTTTATTATTATAAATTGCAATGTGTTAAATTATCTCTTTACAAATTACTTAAGCGCCAAGCGAGGAGCTAGACCTTTTCCTCTTTATTTCTAATCGTTTTAAATCAAACAGATCATATTACAATTCTAATTATGACAATTACCGAAATAAAATGCAGTTATTCCTTGAACGCCTTCGGTTGAGCCTTTTTACTTATGCAATTTTACTTTTAACACACTCATTTTCTTCACAAACCAGACGCTTTGTTTTACACGGGCAGTCAGTGTCGGTTACACAGAAGGATTTGTAAACGCTGGGACACTACAGAAACAAAAATTAAATTAAAAATTGTGTCAATAACAAAATACTCGAATCTGATTGGTTCTTAACAGCCCACATTTACTGGTTAATTTTGCTATTGCAACACGAAAATCTCCACTCCGATTTGACCTGTCCGATTAACAGGAGCTTGTGATCGAACAGGACAAATCGAGCAATTAAATATCAGTCAATTAAAATCAAGTAGTAAATGTTACTAGCCAATGAAATTTAACTACATAGCTAGTGATAACCAATCAAAATCAGGGAAAATATACTGAGTGAGCAGGATGTTCAGCTTCAGCTTGAATAGAGAAATTGACGACGCATACTTTGATTCTCGTATTTTGTTAAAATGCGTCTGTGACATTTTAAAAAGTTCATGCGCCGGACCTCAGCACACCGGCCGATTTCACCCAAAGTTGTAAGCGATGTTTTTCTTTAGAAGCTGTAAGCTGATGATGTAATGAAATTCTTGTATTTACATTTAAAAATATATCCCAATACTATTCATGAGACTCTACGCGCTCGGCCGATTTGAAATTACTCGCCCGATTGCCCCCTGAATTATAGTTCACTCAGTCCTACTGCCATTACTAACTAACAATATTTATAACCGACAATGTTATGTCATCAAAGAAGTAAAATTAAGAAATCGACGTCCAACAATAAAGGCAAAATATGGACACAAATGATTAAAAATTTTATGAACTTTCCCTAGCCTATTTCCACACCATAATTATCTTACTCAATATCCAAAATCAAATATCCGTTTTGTCTACTGTTTGCATGCTAGTCAGTGAGTACAACCCATTAGCCGCTGGTCAAATTAAAGCGGAAATTTATCATCATTGTCGGTAAAATATCGTTTCCTTAAGGCCGGAAGGGTTTTCATACTTAAAATAGGTTTTAAAAACGATAAGTTGAGTTAATGAAAAAGCACTATTGCCTTAAGGGTCAACTTCAAGTCATAACCATTAACATATAAAAACAATCTGGCCGCTCTCGGATGAGAATCCTGATGCATCATTTCTGTACAAATATTTCAGCGACGTTTAAAAATCGGCTATCTGGTGAAAATTGTCGATAAATTTCCAAAAGGTTTTGCAAATTCGAGAAAGCAATTACAGACTATCATTGATCTTACCGGAATGTTACGAAAAATAAAGTCGAGGCCGAGAGGAACTGGAACACAGCGGCCTTTTCTGCAATATTCCGAATGTTTCTGACACTGGCAGAAACTAGTAGAATTACAACGCCCTCCGCAAGCCTAAAGGAAGAGAGGGTTTGAAACAGATAAGTCAATCAAGAATTGTTAAATGAAAAACATGAAAAACAGCACCCTACACAGATAAAGCACAATTCAGGGTACTTCAGAGTTTAGAGTATTTAGCGTGGTTTCCATTGTTTTCATCTTTAGAGAGCTTTATATTTGAGGACTAGAACGACTAAGAGTACGAGATCTAACTTCAAGTTTCTTCACGTATTCCCAAAAAACAGACACCCCGGAAAGCTTCATTGTAGTTTTGATTCACCAAAAAAGTTAGCACTGTTATCTTTATTGCAGCAAGGAGCCCAAAAGTCTGACCGCTTTTTCTTTTGTTCAGATTTAATCCAATCAGAAGGCAACTGAAAACTGTCCTCTACTTCTGATTGGTTAATGTCTGCACGAAAGAATGTGAGTTAATTAAAGAGGTCACACTTTTGGGCTCCTTGCTGTAAAGGAGGTTGAGCCCGCTCCCGATCGCAAAATGGTAAAACTTGTAACATTCGAGAACTTATTTCCGCCACTACGACATTTCGCTTAAACTCGTAATGGTATGACGACGGCTATCACGTTTTCCTGGCCAAAATGACGCTGGTTAACGCGCGAGCAATACTCAGTAGCGGCATCACCTCTTGTTTTCAGTGTACTTGGTCTTTGCTGTAGAGTACTGTAGAGCCACCTGAGGAATTTACTGGGATAGTAACTTGGAGTAACGCAAGTTTAGGAAAACTCACCGGCACACCCTTTGTCATCTGTAGGTCATCGTAGTCAAGCATTACTCGTCTTGACATAGCCACACAGCAAACAGCTAGGACCACCAAAGGAAATACAACTTTTGCAATCGTCGCCATGCTCTCAAAAAGAGAAAAAGAAAAGTGCAATAAATTTCCCAAATAAATGTAGCCTGCAGTGCAGGCGTTTTCTTTGAGCGCGCAATTTGCTCGCGAAAGTGCCATGTTGAAACTTCCCGAAGAGAGGAGGAGATAGGGCGAGTCAAAGGGAGCGGGGAGGGGGCGGGGAGAGTATTTTTTCTCCCCTCCCCCTCCCCGCTTTCCTTCTTTCGCCCTCACACCAACCGTAAGGGTTACTATTTGAACTCCTCCCAGTCTTTCACTGTCATAAAATCAAAGATGGCGGCTACAACATATTACGAACACGAACAAGGTTTCGCCCACCCTAAATACGCCTGCGCTGTAGGCTAAAATAAATGTTTGTACGAAGAAATGGTTTCAAAAACGAGCAACACTGTTATCGAGTTTTAAAAACGAAATAAATTCCGCTCTAGACTGATCTCCATACATTTCTCTGAAAAATTAAGAAATTGGTTGAGAGAATTTGTTTTTAGATAAAAAGCATTTTCTCTAAACTGACCGCTTCCTTAATTCTCATAACCTCTTCGCTTGATTATGTATTGATATTGTTGGGAGTGAATTGATGTTGGCCACTCTTGGGACTAGCCCGCGCCACAGACGGAACTAAACTTTTGGTCAAGTCCGTCTGCGAAACATCGCCGTAATCCTTGTTCTGGGTCCCCGACTGTGTACCGGGATTTGAGAACGTGCCATGATTATTGGCTTGTTAAAACTTCCATTGTCGATTTGCCGATCAAGTAGAAGGGAATTCGGAACGCATTTCCGGTAATTCGTTGATTCCCTGGGGCCAAAACAAGGTTATCGGCAGACGCTACAAACCGGGGTTAGATTACGTCTTCAACACAGGCTATCATAGGACTAAAAGGCTTAAATGCAGTGGCGGATCCAGGGGAGGGGCTCGGGGTGCCCGGGCCCCAAAGGGCCTAAAAAATTTTTTTGGAGACCGCCCCCCTCCTTATCTCAAGGTCTGGATCCGGCACTGTAATGTTGCAGCTGGCCCTCGCATAGTCTATACATGCGATGCAGTGTCTGTGACGCAGGCTGTCTGCGATGTCAAAGAGGTTGCATTGTGCAATTTGGCGTAGAGGATTAGGCGGGGTTATCATGGTTAGTTATATGTAATAGTTTGCACGAACGTTTAAAACCGATAGCTTCCTCTGTCGGCAGCTGCAGATCAGAACCTTCTTTTCATACTTTTATCATTCCATATTCAATCATAATGAATTGAATCAATTTTGACCAAAAGGCACGCGTCTTTCAGAGAAAACGTAAGTCTCCTTGGAAAGGTTTCAGCCCGCTCAACAGAACTGAAGAACTGACTAAATCAACCGACATTTTAGTAACCTCCGGGCTGGCTAGCCGCGTTTGATTATTTACAAAGGTGAGAAAGGATGCTTAAGTCAATCGAATTAATCCACATGAACATCCCCACAAAGACACTTCTAAAATATGAGTTTCATTAAATATTTTCTTCACGGATAATGCAATTAATGAATTCATTAAAAACCAAAAACCTGTTTAGTAAATAGACCACTCATACCCCTTTTCTGTTTGGGCTAACGAAAGTTTTCGAGGTTTATCATCAAATACAGACTTAAAAGTCGTGTCTTCGTCCTCAGGATTCTGCGATCTGCTTACAGAAAATTACGAAAAAAGTAAACCTTTGCGCTTCAAATTTCTCCGAAACGCAAGAGTGTTGGTGGGTGTAGAGGAATAAGCTAAGCGGAGGCGTGGCCCGGTCTTTATCCAAAAATGGTGTTGAAATTTGAAATTCTAAGTGAAATTTGTCTTCTGTAGAAACTAACCCTGTCTAAGTTCTTTAACGGCCGCGATAAAAAGGATCATTATACCTCCCCTCTCTTCCTGAATTTCCTGGAACTCCCATTAAAAAATGCAAAGAAAACCGTTGATAGTGCAATGTAAACATGTAAATGAAATCAAATACGTCAAGTAGACAACATGGCTTTGAGTAGTTATGTATAAATACACTCCCATACTTGAAGGAGTGCATCACTTCTTTCCGGAAATTTTTTATCTGATTTTACTTATCGGCGGAGGAGGGATTATCGCCCTAAGGATAACGTTCCAAGTAAAACGAGCCGATCAAAACAGCCGGCCATGTTCTTAAAGCACGCTGACATGGTGACATGCGCAGTTCAGACACAGATTAACCTACTCTTTCCCTGTTTTCTACTTAGGAGGCGTTTAAATTTTACGTTTGTCATAGCTTTTTCCCTCTTGACGATGCCCATGAGGGCCACAACTGCCAACAGAATTAATCTGCCAAAATATGAACGTGAAATTACCTTTACCACCGGCACAATTTGAACGTGAAAGACGATCGAAAAAGGATAGCAAATTACCCCTAGTTCAATTCTGTCATCAGTCATCGTGAATCAACAAGTATGGTCCAAAAAAAAATTGAAAGGCCGCATGAGACTTCAAACATTACAAAATTAGGAAGGATATCTTTTCCCTTAATACGAGCTCTGCAATTAAATATTTTGGTTACGCCTTAACTGACGTTTAGTACGGGCACCTCAACAAAAAGAGATCCGGGGGAGAAATAAGTACCGACTGAGTTTTATTCTTCTTTGCGTTGTTCCCTGCGTTCAAAGTTTTTATATAGAGAGGGCGTTTATAAAAATGCTTAAATCTTTCTACTGAACAATAGACCTCCCATATGTATATAATGTACTTTTTTAACAAGAGGTTGCAATATTGTAGGGAGAACTCCAATTTCAAATAAGGCAGACGACCCCTCAAAAAATAAATCATTTCAGTGATATAAGAAGTAGAGAAAGTCTTTCGATTGGATTTTGATCGAGGAATGTGCGACTGAATCTGTCAACGCATACGGGAACTGAACTTACCCACGAATTTCCACCAAACTTCAACCTTCAACTCCTCGTGGTCAATTTTGAATTTCAACCTGGCAAATTTTCTTATGCTGATTTTGAATACATTGTTTTCCATGAATGACAATGATGGAAGCAAATTCATTTCCTTCAGGATTATGTGTAATGTAAAGACGGAAACCTACTTGAAAAGATAGGATATCCTCATTCATATGCCTTTTTGTGTGACAATTGTTCACCTTCAATGTTTTCAATTACTTTTTTCCTTATCGTTCCACAATAACGCATCCAGCTTGCCTCTGTGCGTACACATCAGACAAAACAGTCCAAAGTATTTTTTAACTGCCTTATTGAGGTGGCTTTTCAACTAATGTTCATCTTTAACTTAAGCACTTAACGTTGAGAAATCAGTTAAAAGGAGGACGTCACCTTTATCTGATTGAACGAGGGTAAAAATTAACAAATTTTAATTTCAAATCCCCTAAAACAGTAACTTTTTCGTGCTCATCTTATGTTAATCCTACACTTTGAGACATTTTAAGCAGTCGGTTAATTCAGTTTGTGGATAAGTCATTTTGTACAGCCAAAACATTTTTTGGTGTTTGTCGCTTTCTATAGTAAACGGATCGGCAGGTGGAGATAAACAAATTTATACAGTCTTACTAAAAGGGTGGTATTTTTGAGATAATAGGTGTTAGGGCAGAAGAAAAAAAAAACAAAAACATACGACAGAACCTTGTATATAAACGGCCAATTGCTAACAACTGTAATGACAAATAAACTCAATCAAATTTTAGTAATTCTTCACTAAAATTTTGGTTTAAACAAGATATAAAACTTTGGCTTCCCAACCAGCACTTTTGACTGCTGTTGTTAAAGGCTTCCAAGGAGAACAAGAAAACTTCGCAAGACTCTAGGGCCTAGAGAATCCTGAATGCCTAAAACCTAAAGGTTGATTAAATAGCAAATAATAATAATAATAATAATAATAATAATAATAATAATAATAATAATAATAATAATTCTAAAAACTAGAACCATTTTAGTACACCAACAAAATATATGCCTTGAAACTATCTTCTTTTTTACAAAATTAAAAAAAAGGTTAAAGCAAAAACTTGGCGAGATGTGCTGGTCAAAATTAAATGATACTCCTCAGGGAACTTACAACACAAAATCTCGATATTCAATAACATATGATAACTGCCGGGGCAAGTTCCAGGCCAAACCATCTCTACCTCGAAGGAAAGATCAAAAGCGAAAACCCAACGAAGGATGAGTGAGCTTTACAGGTGGAGAAAGAGCTAATCCACCGAGGCAACCCTTCGAAAGTCAGTAACGGAATGGAGAGAAATACAGTTTTAAATTTTACAGCGATAACGTTCCCTAGTTTAAAATTGTTTTAATTCATTCACTTTTTTGCCGGTAATTACCGCACAAATTTGTCAGCCAGTTATTATTATTATTACTATTATTATTATTAACATCATTATCACTGATATCATTATCATTATCATCATCATGATCATTGTGGTGCCAATCATAATTGGCACAATAGTTACTGTGCGCAATTTCCAGATCCGTTTCAACTCCCGCTTCAGGTCTTGGTAGTTCTCAATTTTCTCTTTCTCTTTGTCTTTCACTCGGGTGTCAACTAGACAAGCAACATCAATAATCAGACACTTGCGTTCCATCTTATCCAATGACACAATATCACGCTCGATTGTTAATGTTGTTGTATTATTATGCTCCACGTTCTTAGACATAATGAATGACATTGGCATCGACAAAAAGCAGCAACGTTATATAATCAAGAAAATGATAAATATAGCCATTAGAGCAACATATTACATCTTTTGTTGTAGAAATAGGAACTGGGATAGCCCAGACTTAATGCAATTTTGTATTTTTTTTTTGGCTTTTGTTTTGTTTTTGTTTTTTTTTCTTTTTAATAATCCAATCTCAAGCAGCATTTGTAAATTGCCTATACGTAGCGAGATTTACAATTGTACATTCAAAAACACAAACAAAGTTTCCATTATTATTATCATTATTATTATTATTATTATGACTTAATTTAAAATTCTGGACTGCCTGCAAGAGTTATTGACCACATCTGAGCCGCAAGGAATGTATTTGCGAAATCGTTATTGACACAGTGATTGTTATTTTTATGATTTACATAATTCATAATGTTATATTTCTCACTTCAAATATTTCTGTAAATTATGTACATATTTTTTAAAGTTGAATAAAATTATTATTATTATTATTATTATTATTATTATTATTATTATTATTATTATTATTATTATTATTATTATTATTATTATTAAGGGATAATTAATGACCGGCCGAGAGTCTCAAAACTGAAACTCTTAAGAACATTTAAAGGGGACGGAAATGAATCAAGATTAACTTACAATTATGTATTACTGGCGCAACTTGTTATTAGCGAAGTTCTATTGCATTCAGCCAAAGATCTGAATGCAATGAACGGCAAATGAGAAATAACAAAAGGATCTATGATAAAAAGAATTTTATTAATTACAAATTTGGTTTTGACTGTCAACCATTGATAGCGCGGTCGTGTTACTTGTCTTTTATGAAGGTTGTTGTTTGTTTATACTTTGTAGTTTTCAAAAAGGAAACAGCAATGAAAATTTACACACCAGTTGACAACTTTGGAGCTTTAAGTTAAATATTGTCACAGGGACATACTACTGTGCAAGATATTTTAACCTAACATTGCTCTTGTCTACACTTAACAAAAGCTTAAAAACTATAGCAAAAACAGCGCTCGGAAAACGAGGCAAAACGTCCCATGAAATAAACAAAATAATCCTTTTTAAGGTGTAGTCAACACCACACAGCTGCCAAAGATAGCGATAGCAAACCTCTTTCAAGCTAAAATATCAACACAAACAATACAAATACTAAAAAGGCAATACTTGAAGGCTAAAATAAAATACAGCCCAGTCAAAATGTTTTATACAATGGTAAGTAGAATAACCAGACGAGAAGGCAGCAAAAAAAAAAAAAAATTGAGTAGGCGACAAATATTCCGCTGAAAGCGGAAAAATTGCTGGCTGCCATCTCATTTTGAGTGGGCTGAAAATCGACGCTATTTTCAGTACTTTACGTCTTTAGCAAAAAGAAATCCAGTGTAATTTATTTAAAAAAAGAAAGAAAATACAAACTTGAAACATCCGACTTTTTTTCATAATTAGCATACGGTTATGAATGAATAGATTTGTTACCAGCTAGATTCTAAGGAAAAAAATCAAGTATACTTACCATTGCCTGCACTGGCCTTGTTAGCTTTTGTTCGAAACCATAATATTAAAAAATTATAGCAAATAGAAAGTCTTTGTCTTTGTTGTTGTTGTTGTTGTTGTTGCTGCTGTTAATACATTATGTATTCCGTTCAACTTATTCCCTGGGTAAGCAACGCAAACCTAAGGATATATTTTACAAAATTTCAATTTAAAAATTAGCGTTACAGTGTACATATAAGTGTCCATCCCTGCAAATAAACTGAGTTGCGTCTGATACTCGAGTTAATATTCTTCCACAAAACGGAGAATGCAGACTGTCACTAGGATGCCGATCAACTGTGGATGAAAAGAAAAGAACGTTTAATAATATACCGCCTCCTAAAAATACAGTTAAGCCTAACGTTAACAAGTGTAAGCATTTGTCAAGAGTTAGTGGTGGCCGCTTAAAAGATTCGAACCGGTCGCGCAGTAGGTGGTCTCGACTGGGAACAGGTGATTTCGACTTGAATGTACATCACCTTTCCTTCGCTTGCTCGATTTTGGAGTGTTGGAGAATTAAGTAAGATATTACCCTGCGAGCAAACTCTCCGGGGCGCTCTGGCGGCGGGGCGGGAAAAGGAACAAGAGCTTGAACTACGTGTTTTGGAATTTGAATTCCACCTCAAATTCCCCTGTACCTCCCCGTTGAGTGAGCTGTCAATTTCCGCCAATCAGCGCGAAGCAGAAACGAGCGCTAATGTAAACAAACTTTTAAAAACACGTGCCAAGGGTAATGACGTCATTACTAATGTCTTCTCCACCAATCAGCATTTCGCTTCGACTTTTTCGATGCACGTATTAAAATTCCAGAGACGTATTTGCAAGCGCTCCTTCCTTTTCCCGCCGCCGCCAGAGCGCCCAGGAGAGCTTGCTCGCAGGCTAGTAAGATCTTGTTTTCAGCATGCGCTGCATGTTGCTAGGATACAGTTTCAAACCCAGGCCTAATAGCCGGTGTTTACACTCGGTTCTGGCTGCGATGACCTCAAATGCGGAGACTCTGCTTGCAGAGTAACGTACATGTACGTGAAGGAAAATTTATTGCTTGCAATTTCTGAGTAACCATAAGACTTTTACTGGGAAAATCTTGGTGCTTTCAGTAGACGTTCGCTTACGAAAGGTGGTCGAACAGGGCGGTTTGACAGTGCGCACACTCGTGAAATATTTTTCAACACTCGAGGAGAAATTTCATATCTCCAAGCTGCTATGTAATGTCCTGTTTTTCAAACAATCATCAATGAAACACACAAAAAAACATTGCCCTTTATAATATTCCTGCTGCAAAAGGCGCGACTTCTTATGTAACCATAGCGACGGTGATCTTTTCACTGTTATTATCAAATGTGAAGATATCACATTTTCGCGCGAAATGTATTATAATAAAATCAATTTTCAAACAACTTTCCCGGCATCCTGTAGTCGTTTCACCCGGAATGAAATTGATAGGAGGAGCTCTCCCACACTTCTGCAACAGTTTTATTGTTGGTGAATAATACAAAGCATTAATCATGCCGGAAGAATAGATTACGTAGACTGCACGAGTGGCTGTGAGGCCGGAATCGGCCGGGCCCACTAGCGAAACCACCAGTTTCCGTTACTATACATGTAAGTGTACTGTACATACAATATACCTGAATACCAGCAACGCCAATTCCAACAATTGCAAGAATAGTAAAATGTTTGTGAAAGAACTCCTCTACCTCGGTTAAACATCCCTGAAAACGCAAATAAAATTCAATCAATCCCAAAAGTTTAGACTAACAAACTTTGATATCTTCTTAATTTCTGCCGGAATGGTGGCTTGACACGGAGACACACGCGCATCTTATTTTTCAACGCGAGAACCAATTACTGCTCTTGCTCGCGCGAGCACTAAGTAACAGTTAACGATTCCAGTTTGCAATAAATAAACCCTATTCCTCTGCTTACGGTAATGTCAGACTGGATGAAATCTACGAAATTCAACTGGTTAAATTGTACGTCACGAATTGGTGCGAGGACACACTGACTCGGATTTTTAGTTAAATGTGCAAAATGTACTGTATTCAATTCGCTTCACATGACAGCTTGTGTGGTACGGATATGTCCCTAAGTGTGACCCGGCGGCTTGCCTGAAATGAATGTACTTGTAATCGTTGGAAATAAGTAATCGTAATATTACATGTACCCATGAGTTATACGACGCTAAGTCCTATTACCAGTATTAGGGAGCTTAGGCAACGACGACGGCGTCTTTAACGAGTACGGCAAAAAAGCAATAGGTTTAGACTAGTAACAACCAAAGGTTAGGGAGCCTGGGCGACAACGACCGAAGGTCCAAACGCTTTTGCTCCATCGCTGTGCTTCGCGTAAGTTTCAGGTGACAGATGGTCAGAACACGCGCGATCAGATTACGAGGGGTAGAAGGTCGAAAGGCGCATCATCAAATTGCGTTTTGTGCATTCCATTCATTCCTAGTGGACGTCCAAATGAATGCTGGTTACATACATGCGACGCATGCATAATAACAGCCTGGAGATTAGGATTGTGGGCTCCTCTTTTCGCCCGCAATTAGGACAGCAACAACTTTGCATGTGCATCACGCTTTTTGGTACATTTCTTTGCCGTCAGAGAACGACTAAGACGTAAAAATGCCTAATTTAACGTTTTATTGAGGACGTGGACACAAGCCAACGACTTTGTTTTTCTCTTCCAGGACTTCGATATAGTCTATGAGAATTCAACCCAGAAAATTGCCAATATTTGACTAACTGAACGAGATGGAATAAGCGCGATAAAGTTTGAAGCAGGACGAACTAACTTTTTAAATGACGTTTTCGTAGCCGTCACCCTCGTTGGTGCTAAAGCTTCCTATTATCACTCACAATGATAAAGACTCAGTGACTCAGTTATGGGATAAACACGAAAAATAGCCCGGATTACAAGAGCACAACATATAATTGTATTGAACTTGGAAAAATAAAGTACCCGTCTTGCCCGCTCAGATAGCCCATCACAATACAAGATTCCCTTCATCTTACCCACTAGCGGATTATGCCATGTAATAAATAGTATTACATGAACGGACTTTGTGCGTTACCTTATCGTTGATATTTGAAGGATGATCTCTCTTCCCACATCCATCTGTCCGTGTTTTACAGCAGGAATCGGGAACAAGCCTATCCGATTCACCCTGCCGCCAAGCTGTGTCATTCCAGCTGCTTCCTCCAGTAGAGCCACAGCACTTTTTCTAAAATAAATTAACAGAACAGTGTGTATTAACAAAATGTGGTTTTATCATCATTTTTGCAAAATAGATTTGCCAGGGCGTATATGGATAGCCTGTTCCAGGCTCTCAGATGGTAGGGATGACGAGCAAGCGTAAGGCACGCGAAAAGGGGCGGTGCCTCGCATGGGACGTTAGTCCCATTGCACCTACCCCTTTTGGGTTGTTGCTTCTTTTTTTTTTTCTTTTTTTTTGTGTTGTATTACAAATTTATATTGTATATCACTAGAGGAGCACCCAATAAAGCTGTGAAAAAAAAAAATATATATATATATATAAGCGCGTGATCTGGGAAAAGGGGGCGTAGGGATGACGCGTAAGTGTAAGGCACATGTATAAAGTGCACGTTCCCAGTCCATTCTCACAGGACTTTAAGGCTTGAACTGTTTGCTACACTAACCTATCTACATTTCTTCAGTTCACTTGTCTCATTAATAACCAATTATTACATAAAACAAAAATATCGCTTTATGTAAATGACCTTTAACTTCGCTGAGCAATGACTTACAGTATATTCTGTATTGGACAGCCAAAAATCGTTAAAAAAAAAAAACAATTCCCAGGCCACTACATACATTCAAAGTTGAAGAAAATTCAAAAACCTTTCAGGGCTTGCACAGAAATTTAACGACCTTTCAAGGAAAAATGGAATCCAAGGACTTTTCAAGGACTTTCCCTAAAATTCAAGGATTTTTCAAGACTGTGTGAACCCTGTGTAGAGTGAGAGAAGAAATTTGGCAGTGACCAACTCTAAACTTACATGTGCGTTTTTACTTTTATTGTTTCCTCTCATTGTCAAATGTGGTTGATGTGTGGCAGGGACCAGATTCTATGAGCAGTGTAGGTTTTACAAAGTGGAGAAGGGAGTTGTTTCTGTTTCTGAGTTAAAGAAAATGACTGAAGGATGGCGTTGACCAGCTCTATATCCGCATTTGCTCAGGGAGAGATTTACTTCTTAATACGGAAAGACAGAGAAATAAGACGGCAGAAACCAACTTACAGTAGGATGTCCATTAATACAAATGTAGGTAGGTGTCTGTCATACAAAGATGTTCATCAAAATGAAAGTTGAAAGTCCATTTGACTGTTTACTCATTCTGTAATCTCACCAAAATGTGCAGTACAATAAGACAATAGCAACAAAGGTGAAGCAAAAAAACTTCAAAATCAAAGCCAGGAATGTTGTTGTAGAGTGATTTGGTAAAATCCGAGTTCTTCTCGCTCTAATGTAAGCAGGGAAATTAATGCAAGATGTATAATGACGTAGTCTCTCACCTCCTCCTGTACTTTGTCAATAGATTTTGTCACATCATCGTTCACACCATATTGATTCATTTTGTCCTTAATCGTTATCCTTATCTCATCTTTTATCTAATGAAAACGGAAAACAAACAAAATTTTATTACATGTACTCATGAAAGGTTATCTGCAAGTTAGGATCCAGGCTTGGTGGGAGGGACCATCATTGTTTTAACGGATGGGGTGGGGGGGGGGGATTGAAAATTTTCACATGCAAACACTTTTTTTGAAATGTGGCTCCTGCTGCAAACAACTTTTTTGTCTCTGTCTTCCCACAAAAACTGTTTTTTACTTGCATACAATTTATTTCAGTGTTTACAGCCTGTGCAAACAAATTATTTCAAAATTTTCCAACCCCTCCCCTCCCCATCAAAACAATAATGGTCTATCCCTAACATAAATTATTGTGATCATATTAAGTGAAATAAAACGCACTGTATTAACGCATACACCTTTTTCACTCTCAATGGAAAATCAATACATGTAACAATAACAGAAGATGAGATGAGGAGTTTTGATGATTTATTCCAAGTACCTGTTCACTGTACATGTACATGAAAGAATGTGAGATATATATGTAACATACCAGTTACCCTCTACAACCTACAAATATTTGTACCAAGTCATGGCTGCCACAGACAGAGGTTTCTGAAATTCCCTGACTTTTCCCTGATCAACTGAATTAACAATTTCACAAATAAGTCCTAATAATGGACTCAACCCGCCCCTCATAGCACCTTTTCACCTATTTATTTAGGCTTTCAGCAAATCACATGCAGTGTCAGACATGAATTGATAGTTCCTTAACATGACGTGCAAGAACGAAAACCCATCACCAGCTTGTTGTTCAACTTCATGAACAACATGCTACCAAATTGAATAAAAAAATATATTCATGTGCATAAAAATAAAAAATATTATGTCAAAAGAATGTTAAATGTTAGAAAACGATGAAAGCAGAGGGAAAAGAATAAAATTAATATGTACTCTTAAGAATTAATTTCTCTTTTCCCTGACTTCTTTCAAAGACTTTAATTTTCCCTAACTCAAAGTAAAATTCCCTGACTTTTCCCTGACCTTGCAGAATTTTTTTTCCTCACCATTTCCTGAACTGTGGCAGCCATGCAAGTACATTTTAAAAGATTAATTAACAGCAGAAACTTTTAAAATGTCTATTGCATCAATCACATGTTAAATTTAACCTTTGCCAAAGGGTCTTGCATCACAAAGTTTTTAACCTTTAAAAATTGTAATAAACAACACTGTAGTAGACATTTTACATGTACATATGTAGGAGATTCATACTACAGTGTAAAACTTAAGAAAGGTTTAAAATACACTGATCACTAATTAACAGCCTAAGTGACAGTGTATTGCTACTAGTCCTGCCAACTGACACCACTATACATTTAGAAACATTGAGATCAGTAACGTCATTGAAGTGACTACTGTGAAGCAAAATTAATACATTTTGTAAATGAGTAATGCCAATCATACATGTACTAGTTTGAACAATTACATATTCTTTTACATCTTTAATTAGCAAAAATCTCAATCTTAATCATGTCTGGGTGAATGTTTCACCCAATGCAAGGGAATCCGGAATCCAAAAACCCAGAAATTCTGGTTCGTGAAATCTGAAATTATCCGGGAATATTTCACTTGTGGTAGCTCAAGGAATCTGGGATCCTACTAATGATTGGAATCCAGAATCCAATGACAAGAGACCGGAATCCAGTGCCTGAAATCTAGAATCCAAGACTGTCTTGAATTCCCTTACACGAGGCAAAATGTTGGTAAAGCAGAATACATAATGTACCTTATTAGAATATACGAAAGCCAAAATTCCAATTGTCAACTCCAGAATAAAGACCAGGATCACCATCACTAAAAACTGAAAGAAATGGAAATTTACAAACAACAAAAAAATAAAAAAAAATTAGATTTACATGTAAGTTACACTACCACTATAATTGCAATACAATAATTGTTAATGAAGTTAATACCATTTCACAGTAAACCTCCCAGCACAGATTTCGCTCGGTTGAGTGATGACAATCCATAGATACAGTGTACCATTCCTGCCTATGGGTTGTCCCATGGGTTGTAATAGCCAATTGCCCACAATACTTATTTCCAACTTGGCCTTGCATGTGAACCTGGCATTTGTTTTGTGCACAGTGTTACATCAACAAGCAAGGGTTCTTGACAATCATGGAAATTGTCCTTAAAATACTTAATTATCATGCTATACCATAACAAAGGCCCAAAGACACTTTTTACAAAAATTTCTCTTCTACAGGCAGTACATATTTTGTATCTATTGAAACCCCACATTATTTCAATCAAGAATTACAGTTTTGGTATTCATTATGTGGACACCAAGGCACAATCAACAAATCTTGCATTATTTTTACATTTTCTGTTGAACACATTTATCTTGGAAACTGGCGCTTTTACAGGTGTACCCCATTGATCCTAAAGCATGTGCAAAGATGGTGGGTATTGTGAATAAGGTTTACATTTTTAGCGACAGAGATGCATGTACTCACAGAGATCAAGAAAAACCTGTTCTCCTTAATAGCTCCTAAACATCCCACAATTGCAACGATGATGACCACCACGCCTGCCGCAATCATTAGACCTGGCACAATCACATAGATATCGCTGTCCAGCAAACTTTTGTAATCACTTTTGAAGACCATTATCCATATTCCAACACCCAAAATTCCGACACCTGCAAGCTGAAGGAATGTTATAGGAATTAATTTTTTTTGGTCCCCTTGGGTTATGAGTTATAACTGGCTGTGTACTTGTCTATGTATACTTCAACTTATCCACAAGTTTATTATTAAGCTTAGAAATTGGATAATACTGTTCAAATTGGCACAATTACTGGTCACACATGACGGCGGAAAGTTGACCTGGGTAGGTGAGTTATCCCTAGCTGGGTGTTTACAAGGCAGGTAGGGTAACCCCCTAGCACTAGGGTAACCCTACCTGCCTTGTAAGCATGTCGTGTGAGAAAAGAAGAAATAGTGCGAGTGCTAGGGTAACCCTCCTAGTGCTAGGGTCCTTGTAAACAGAAGCCCAAAATATGCACATACTGTACTTTTCTCAAAATCTTGCCAAAACAAAATATCAGTGTTTGAACAGGGACTCAAACAAATAAATTAACCCATTAGATAAATGTTCAGAGGTTTGGTTGACCCAGTGGGAAAACAATATGAAAGCTAACTGTAAAAGCTAAGAGCACATCAAAGTATCCTGTAAAAGCTTTAAAATCATACTAATGGTAGAATATTCTCGATAATTTTAGCAAAAAATATTTTACATAATAATACCTACTTGAGCTGAAAAGGCCCTACCAACAGGAAACTATTTATCTTTGTGAAAGTATGACGAAGATTTAAGTATAAACGTGCATTGTACTACACTGTAAGCTCATTAAAATTCCATAACTTTGACAGAACTCGTCATTAATTCCATGGTTAAAGCTACATTCTAATCGCTCTAAAACTAAAGGTGCCTCAATGTTTCGCTTTAAGGGCATAAAACAAAGAAATAAAGAAGTCATAGAAAGTTGGAAAAGCTTTAAGTGAAATGAATATATTATACTCTAAAGTCGAAAGGCGACAGCTGATAAACTGGTGAAAATTTTACGAACATGATGTTGTGCGACCACATTTATGACAGAAAGAGATCACCGTAACTTTGAAATTAATAATCTGTCTTGGCACACGATGAAACCACGAAAATGTAGTGAAAATAGGTATTTATCCTGCCCTCTTAAATAACACTTTCACCGTTCTCTCAAAACAAAAGTTGGGATTCGTCTGGAAGCTTTTCGCGAGGCTTTCACTCACCCAAAAGATGAAATTAAACACGAAAAACAGTGTCTTCATGCAAACAATATTGCAGAATCCTTCATCTCTGGCCTTCATCGTTTCCGTCGGCGTTAAAAACAGAACAGAAATACCACACGAAGAACAGAAGATCACGGTCGGCAATTTCGAGAAAGAACAATCGATCGATGCTCAACGATATAAACATCGGAAGTGGGTAGGCGTGCGTGCCGCCAAATCATCTATCGACCAATCAATTCACGCTTTTAACACCACGTGATGGAAGCGTGGAACGGAAACGTTTGGGTGTTGGATGGCGGACTTCATACGGAAAATGAATAATGTGAAAAATCCCAGTGGGTTCAAGAAGATTCGTGAGACTTCGAAACTCCTTCTGACATGCAACAAAAAATATTACTTGTTCTAAAGACAGAATACTGGATGACACATCTAGATTTAACCGGCTTAAAAAACTAGTTAATTGGAGCAAGAGATAGTCTAATGACTCAACACGTTGTTTAGTAGTAGACGTCGTCGCGCCTTCAGCGCTCTCTCGCGGTCGACTTATGGCAAGTCTAGTTGTTTAGTTGAGACAGTACAGTACGATACCACGCTCTTGTTAAATTGATCAGTAATCACGAAGATGGTACCTAAAAATTACAAAAAACTGAGAAATTTTTTTCTCGTTCCTGTTACGACATATGTTACGTTAAACACTCATTAAAATCGCTTTTTACGTAGATCGAAGGTAAGTTTCGGCGAAGGGTGGCTAATTTCGAGTTTGCCGTTACTTTCGGTGGGGCCGTTACACTTTCGGGATTCAACCACAGGTAGCCCAAGCTCGAAATATGAGCATCGGCGAGCATCGGCATTCAAAATATAAGGATTTGTATGGGAAAAATAACCTATCAGTGCTGACCTATCGTTTCTGTAACCCACGAAAATGAAAGGATTTCAATAAAAAACAGCTTAACTTACTTAAAATGTGTGTTACGTCTCTCCTGTGTGGTCCAGGGCCGATTTGTGGCCGTTTTATGGGTTTTTAAGTAAACGGTTTTCTCTCTAAACCTTTGATAGACAGATGCTCGCCGATGCTCATATTTCGAGCTTGGGCTACCTGTGATTCAACAGGGAGGTAAAAAATTAAAGTGCTAGTTAACGTTACTTTTTTCGGGGATCCGTTAGTTTCGGGATTTTACGGTAAACATTTGAATTTCAAAATATAAGAGTATCATACTAGACCATAAAGGCGTCTTCGTCTTATCATTTGAATAAAAAAGTACTTTGGATTGTTTTTTTTTTCCACGTGATCCTGCCCCTCATCTCATGAGGTAAATAGTAATAGTTCTTCATTTCAACCCTGTACCTGTAGTTAGCCGTGATCGTCTAGTGGTTAGGACACTGCGTTGTGGCCGCAGTAACCCAGGTTCAAATCCTGGTCACGGCACCTTTTTTCCGTTTTTTTTCTTTATTCTATTTTTCTCATAATTATTTTTTTTATTATCATTTCTTTACTTTGGTTTCTGTTTTTGACAATTAGAATCAAAGACGTTCCCGTAAATTAAGGTGCAAAAACTGCTCTGTCCCGGAGTATTTTTTATTTCAACTTACTGGAAGATCTGAACAAACAAGCCAAATATACAGTACTAACGTAACAAAAAATAAAACTAAAGTTCTCGTCCAACCGGCCATTAGTAAAAGCTCCGCTATTTTAAGCTTAATGGTAATCTCTCTATCTTCAGTATCTATTCATATATAGAACGGGCGTTTCCTTTTCTAAGTGCATTGCAGTTTCACTGCGGTGCACTTCGGGAGTACTCTCAAATGAAAATTTAAAACCAATGAATTTCTACACATTTCTATCCTCGCCGTGATCGTCTAGAGGTTAGGACACTGCGTTGTGGCCGCAGTAACCCAGGTTCAAATCCTGGTCACGGCACTAACGTCCTTTTGTATTTCTCACAATATGAAAAGTATAATATTAAGTCAAACCGTCCAGTATCAGTGTGTGCTCCTATTTAAGATTTCAGCCTCCTTTATAATGCAAAAATGAAGCAATATTATGAACGGCTTTAGTATGAAGCCTAGCAATGTCTTTCGAACACTTTTAACTGATGAAGCCTCTGTAGTTCCCGCTTCCCTCAGGATGGTAAGGTAAGAAGCACGGCAAAATAGGACGCGATTATTCCAACAAGCTGAAACAAAGTAAAAGTTAAAGGTTATTAGTTCGTGAGGCTAGTATGGAAACACGGTCAGTCACAAATACGCTTAGACCTGACTCACTGCAGGAACATAAGTTCAAATGGATGCGTGGCAATTGACACTGCAGCTAAAATTCAAATCAGATCAAGAATTTTTCTCCCTTTCTTCCTTTTACTTTATTTTCCCCTTTCTTCAGTCTTTCTTCCCTCCTCAATTTTTTAACTTTCGTGTGAGTTTAGTTTACTGGATGTAAATTATTTTTGGAGCAAATTTAATGTTGTATATTAATGTTAGGGTTACATGTATTTTTGTTATATGAACATCAGAATCTTGAGCTCAGTCACTTAACTCGTCACCTGGCTGTTTTCTTAGACTTCTTAGACGGAGGAGTTTCCTTTACATTTTACATATCGCTGATGGTAACAAAATGAGATCTCATTAAGGATGGGTACATGGTATCTTAGCTAATGCTCTTAATTTGTCCTGGGGTATCAGCTGTAATTTTGATACTGTATTTTGAAACTTTCCCATGCAAGTCACCCTGAATAACCCTTTGCATGCTACACCAGACTAACTAAACTTGAGTCGCGTTTTAAAACCATTAAATTCCCGTAGCAGACTTCCCAGATAGATAAGAGTTATTTGGTGTCATACCGTGAGAAAGAAAGATTTATTGATCACCGCCAGTCCACCCGCGGAGAAGCCAATACCATCGCCCTGCACATGCGCAAGGAACAGCATCAACTGTGGACAAAGAAAAAGTTATGAAAAGATCGCTTATTTTGTTAATGTCAGTTATGCATGACGTTAGTCTCTCTTTTGAAACTCTGTGCACACTCCAATTAACAAATCGACAGCAATTTTCCGGCATGGTCTATACTCTTATCGACCACAGTAGAAATAACGTCAACACGTTCAAAGCTCAAGTGGGTCCACAAGCCTCAGGCCAGTGGTTTCACTGCAAAGTATTAAACATTTTTTAAAGATGTTTTTGGAATTGCATATCTTGGATGAAGCAGGATAAAGTGTTAGTTAAGGCCCGATTAAACCGCAGTGCTCGAACTCAACGTACTCATTAGCACCAATTACTGCTTAAAGAATAAGGTACAAATTGCTAAAGCACCTACAGTTCGAGTCCAGATGTTATCAGCCATTTATCATCAGGAACTGACATTATGATTAAAATTTATCAATAAGAATTGACTTAAGCTTTTTCTTAAAGCGTTTGAGAGAGAGGAATGGCTTGATGTCATCACTTATATCATTCCAAACTTAAGCACCCTGGAAACTTATGTTAAAAACGTCCATAAAAAATTCTGTAAAAAAGATATATGTACTCACTTCTGAGTTGTCTTCGACGACCTTTGCAGAAACTTGGCACATTTGTAATGTTTCATAAAAACTGTGAGCCTAAAATAAGAATATATAGTTTTTGATTAAAAGCAAATTCTTAACTTTCTCTTATTGACTCGAGCAGTTTTAATTAAAATGAAATATATATTAAATGAATAAAATAGGTACCACGGCATGCAAGCACGATTAGCTTTTGGTTTTGGTACAGTTACTCTAATTTGCTGTAAGATTGTTACGCAATTGAATGTACTATTGTAGCAAATACTTCGCTTCTTTCAACACTAAATTAACAATCGCAACTCAAACAAATACATTTCTACATGCAGCTCTCCAGGGGCGGATCTGGGGGGGGGGGGAGGGTGCAGGGGGTGCTCACCCCACCCCCGCCCCTGAGATGACCTACGGCTTTCTAATACAACTGGTATTCTGCAAAAAAAAAAAAAAACGCTTTGTAGTTTATTGGTGTTGAAGTGAAACATGAGACGAGATTGAAGAGTTTATGTTACACTCCATAGAAATGGTAGGTCCTTAGTGGTGCACCCCCGCTTAAGAAAAATCCTGAATCCGCCTCACTCTCACTATTATATATCATATATACCTTCTCGTTTACTCGACTTCCAAATAGGCACAGCACTCCCAGTATAGATGCTAGAGATATACTCCAACAAAGGTAAACAATAAACGAAACCTTTCCCGCTTCGCTGGACCAATTTTTGGTTGACTGGATGAGCTGGTATAAATTGACGCAGATCAGAGGTATATACAGTATGACCGTTACAAACAAGATAGGTGAAAACACCCTGTCAGCCATCTGAAGAAGCTTGCACAGTCGCATATGCTCTTGGCGCACAAAGGCAATGGTCAAAGGGCGTTCAGTACCGAGACTGGATTCAATTTTCTTTTTTAACGTTTCAAACATTCTTTCCAGAACCAAGCACGTTGCACAGTACAGCTGCACTGGTAGACTCCAGGAAAAGGAACCGTATATCGCGGGTGCGAGCTCGATTACTCTCACTGCTGAGTGACCATTCCACGGTTTGTATCTAGAGATTATGCCGCCATTATAGAGTGAAAAGAGGGCGATACAAACAAAATTCATCACAGCAACAAAACATGCAGTCACTAAACCTTGCAGAGTTTTGCGTTTCACTCCATCGAGATCAGTTGTGGTCATCATGGCGCCAGAGATAAACTGGGAAAATCGGGTATTTTTTCTTTTCACGAGTGGCAGTACCACGGAACAAATAGTGGCGTTGGAAGCACACTGAATATAATAAGTAATTGGGATTAACAAGAATAGGAAAACATTCATGGACGCCAAACCTTGGTAAAAAAGAGTTATCAGCCCCAAAACAACCAGCAACCACTCGGCTAAAACAACAAACGAGCTGTAGAAACGCGAAATGCAGTAAGCCGAGTTTCCCCAGTTCGAATTCAAGTCTCGCGGCTCGGTCAAAGTTGTTTCGCCAAAGAAATCTCCTGCTAGCTTCATTACGAACAAAGTTGGACCGAAGGTTTGCGATAGCTGTTCGGAAAGTTCGTTTCTCGTCTGCTGGTCTCTGTTATTGCTTAAATTAAGCTCGCTCCTGTCTTTTCGGCTTTCCTCTAGCTCGCGTTCTGGATACACTTGTTGAGGCATCTTCCCACAAACAAGTTTGGCCACAGGTTCATGATCAGCTGCTGATCAGTCCTTTTTCTCAGTACTCAAATTTTTCACTCGTCCGAGCAGCTGTTGCGTTGCAATGCAAACTCCATTAACCCAGGGCTAGCTAAATCAAACACGCTGGAAGCAATATAAACTAATGAAAATAACTGTCTGAGATCTACATGAACCTATTCATTCAATGTATTCAACTTTCCTTTTTATTTCTATAATGCATTATTGTGAAAACATTCAGTTGGAAATTAATAATTACATAGCGAACTTCTTATTAACAATTGTATTCGTGCTTGCCATTTCGATTTTAGTAGTTTCCCCTTATTTGATTTGATATTTGACGTTACTGTATTAAAACTGACCATCATAGAATGAAATGTTCACGAAACGCTGTTTTGGTCTACGTTTTTGGGTGATACTTAACAAACTCGCGTTGCAATTTTTCATTACCGGGAAATTAAAAACACAGTAATTAGAAATTGGCTCGTTCGAAGTCCTTCATAATGTTTAGAAAATATGAGAAATTCCCTGCCGGGCTTAACTGCAAATATGCTATCAGCAGAGGAAAGTTTAATTTGTTGACCTACATTATTTTATATTCATTTTCGTTTCAGCACTTCAGGTGGTTACAGGTGTACATTGTAATAATAATATATAGATTTATCCAGGGTTCAATAAAGCGAAGCTCTCCTCTGTATTTGTAGTCTACTAAAACAAAATATGAAATCGTGTAATGCTGAAGATTCAGTGGAGACAACGACAACGGTAAAAAACAACAAGAATAGGTCTCACTGGCCAAAAAAAAAATATGCACGTACATTGTACGTACATTGCTCGTACATTTCTTTGTCGTTGTTTGCACGACAACAACGTGAGACTTCCAGAAACTTCCTAGTTACAAGTTTTATGGATGTTGTGTGTATGTGTTCCTGTTCACGTTTTTCATTTTCACCTTACTGGCCGCTAGCATTCCTCATTTTCTCACCACCGCTAAAAAATTTTAACGTTTTTCTTCCAAAGAAATTGGACCCCGTTGCTTTTTTATTCCTCGCTCTGGCTCTTTCTCAAGTTTCCACTTTAACGTAGATATTAAAATTTAGTTGAAAGAAAGAATCGGCTTTGTTGTTTTTGTTTTCCTTTAAGAGTCCGGGTGGCCATGTGATTTACCGCCGAAACTCGCGGGGTGCTTGAAATACAAGATTTCACCTTGGCCAACTTATTACAGGAACCGGGGTGAACGTACGTAACCAGGTTTTCTTACTAATGGTGCTCCGCTGCGCGCGCTTCGCTACTAACAGTCATTGTTAAGGAGAACTAAACTATGGTCATCTTTTATTATTTTTATTTATTTTATCAGCCAATGGATGAAAAGAACAAAAAATGGACTCTTCGTTTTCCCGCCAAAGAAAACCCTAAAATGGAGAAGGCATTGTTCGATTGACCAATCGCGCTGCAGTATGACGTCAAAGCAATTTCTAGAAAGTTCTTTGGGCATGACGTTTTTTCAGCCGAGCGTTCGCTTAACCAACCAAAAGCCACGCGCGTTTGTATCCGTTCGATAAACCAATCAAATCGCTTTATTTCCGTTCGTTTGTTGTTTTTGTTTTGTTCGCGCGTTTTCACTTCAAGGTCATACGAAAATCGCTCTATGAAGTGAAATGAAACAAGGACATATTTGTCTTGGACTCGGCGTTGGATTTGTGGCTCCTTGGACATCCTTGGACGGTCCGAAACTAACCATTTTGTAATGTTCTCATTTATGGCAAAAGAGAAAGTCCTTTGTTTATGATAAGGCAATTTTAGTCGATACAGAACATAAAAAAAGAACAACACCGTGCCGTGACCAGGATTTGAACCTGGGTTACTGCGGCCACAACGCAGTGTCCTAACCACTAGACGATCACGGCGATGGAATTGAGATAGAAATTTATTGGTTTTTACTTTTCAGCAAAGACCACCCGTCATTTACCTGCTGAGAGCTAACACTAAGAAATCGCATCGCCGTCAAATTGTAAAGTCGTTTTTCTTTTTAATTTTTGTGCCAATAATATAGCACTTTGAAATGGAAACACCCGTAGAAATATTTAAAAACTGTTACTGAAGATAGATATATATATACAGGCAGGTTCCCATTATTCTTACCACTGCTCAAAATAGTGGCATTCTTGCTAATGATATTTTCAGCATAATTTTTGCTGCTTCACCAGCAACATGGTCGCCGTGACGTCACGTGCAATCGTGGACCTGTACCTGAACCTGCCCCGTAGCAACCCTTTCCCTCCATTTGATATTGTTTTCAGATACTAAGCAATAAGAAATAAAAAGTACTCGCCTTTTTGCACCTTTAATAGAAAAGTCTATAGTTCCATTGTCACAAGAGGATATCCTAAGTAAAAATACATATTAAAAGGAAAATAAAATTAAAAAAACAAATAGAAACGGAAAAAAAGTGCCGTGACCAGGATTTGAACCTGGGTTACTGCGGCCACAACGCAGTGTCCTAACCACTAGACGATCACGGCGACGATGGAATTGAGATAGAAATTCATTGGTTTTATTTTCAGAAATGACCACCCGTCATTTACCTGCTGAGAGAATAGATACTGAAGGTAGAAAGATTCCCATAAAGCTCAAAATAGTGAAGTCTGTACTCCTAATGGCCGGTAGGAAAAGATTTGAAGTATAATTTTTGTCATGTTATTATTAGTGCTGTATATCTGGCTTGTTTGTCTGGATCGCGCACCTTTCTGCTATGGTTGAGATGATCTCTTTCTTCCAGTAAGTTGAAATAGTAAAAAGAACTTAGCCTTTGCCTCTTCGTACCTTAATTTATGGAAACGTTTTTGATTCTATTGTCATAAATAGAATCCTAAACAAATAAAGAAAAGAAGAAGAAAAACAAAAAAGAAAGAAAAGTGCCGTGACCAGGATTTGAACCTGGGTTACTGCGGCCACAACGCAGTGTCCTAACCACTAGACGATCACGGCGAACGATATGTGCCAGGTTAAGATTTAACAAATTTGAAAGAAGTTACCTCTCGTCCTCGGGCAGGGAATGGAGGGGGAGGGGTTGGGTGGAGATTTGCTATCATTCGACCATCAAGCCTCTAAGTGGAAGCTCTTGTTACTAATCGGTCTTGGATGAATTCTTCTCTAATCAAGGGTGTCTAACCTTAAGGAAAATGGCGGGTTTGGGTCGAAAATGAAAAGGCTTCACGATCTTGAAATGTTTTTGATAACTGATCACAACCACGATCATTTACTAATTATAGGCTTTGCAATAAGGCTTAGAGAGTGATGAACACTGTGCTGAACATTTTGCGCGTTTCCATTTCCGCGATAAGGACGATTAGTGTAAATTATACAGTTACCGTATGTGCTTATGTGATACACTCTTTTATCTTATAAGAATGTTGTTTTTCCGGTCCGGGCAGAATATAATATTCTTATTTTCCTACCGATTTTAGGCTAAAAATATATGTATTGGGGTATAAATTACAGTTAATGGCCATGGTACCTTGTTTTTCTTTTGGTGGCTAGTTTTGCCTTTGAGAGAAAGAAATGATTTCAAGGTTAAGTTGAAAACACATAATTGTATTGCATTAACAGATTTTCAACACATAAAGTTATATCCTTTTCAGCCTCGGGCTTATTCTTATCATAATAAGATTTTGCAAAATTAAATTTCAGCCTCGATATTCTAATTCTTATAGAGAAAAAAAAGTGTAACGCAACATAGCGTATGGAGATGAGGAGTCGAGTCTGTTTAATTAACCCTTTAAACCCTAAATCAAAATTTGAATCCTCATGTGTTGCCCCTATTCATTTCCAACACTGAGTAGCGGGCAGAAGTTGATAAAATATCAAGCAAATTCATCTTGTGTGATCATGTCCGTAATTCCAATGACCACTCGGTTTTGCAAAGCACTGATATTACGAACAAGGAGGAATTTAAGTTTTTGGACGCACACAGCCGTCTAAGATTTTCGAAGCCTGCGAATACAGCCGCTTCTCCGTACGCTGCCGGCCGCCTGCTAGAGCCGGAATAGCCTGTTCCAGGCGTTCGGATAGTGGAGTGCGGCTCTTTGCGCCGTCCCCACGATCTGAGCGCCTGGAACAGGCTAGAGCCGGGAACGAGCGAAACGTCTAGCCTGTATCAGTGCCCCCCCCTCCCCTCAGACACATTTTCGATCGTCGCTCCTCTCTATTCTGGTGGAGAGAAGCGACTGTCGGAATTACGTCTTCGTTAGCAGGCAGGTATAGACTGCAAAACAGTCGGGTTTTTTTCTCAAAATCAGTAAAAAAATCGGTAAAGCGTGGCTTAAGAGTCTTACGCGCGCAGCCTCACACACCCGTACCCAGTCTCACTTTCCGTTTTCAGCCTCGTTCCAGACCTTTTGTTGGACTGCTCGCGCTTACCTAAATACGCAAAAATACGGACTCTTTTGCAGTCTAAGGCACGCATGGCCTACCAAAACAAGGCTTCTTGTAAACCACAAAAATAAAAACCTTGACCTACCTGCCTGCATGCCAGGTTGGCGTCGTTGATAAACATCTTCAATTCAACTGCTCTGTCGGGGTGCAATACAGTTCTTCTGAATTATTTCGAGAATTTGAGAAACAAATATTTCGCTGATCTGTACATGCGAAGAGGACGGGCTGAGGTTATGTCGGTAACGATAAATTAGACCCTTACGTTGATGGGTTCAATTCTCTCTGTTCTTCTGGCCATATGAACCCTTGGTACGGGTATGGCTGATGATACTGGCTATTCAGACAAAGTATAGACGAGGTTAGCAGACAAAGGAAGCCGCATCGCTACAATAGCCTACATTCCGGAAACCATATACTGTTTTGGAGACATGTTATCTCTCTTATTTTATAGGATTATGGAGTATCATACCACTTCAAATGATGACTATAGCTTGTGTATATTGTGTGTCATGAACTATGTTCAGTGGTAGTGGGAATTTACACCTTGATCAATGATAGTCTTAAACCTATCTTGCATCGGTTTTGTCAAAAAAGTAAGGAAAAACTGCTCTAAAGTGAGTCGAATCGGTTTCCTTTGGGATATTTAGTTTACTTCTTTTAGTAAATATCCCTCGCATGGAGACAATTATAACGTCATTTCTTTTGCAGTATTGTTAGTTAGGAATCAAGTCTGTTTTCTCCCAAATAGCTTGAATCCAAAGTCTTGAAAATCACCCATCGGGGGTCTTGTTACATTCTGTTAGTTGAACAGTGTCACGACTCGTTCCATGTAATCCCGGGAATCTCTCCAACGCCTTTGACTGTTATTTTCGTTTCCGAGCCATCATGGTGCCCGCAGACTATTCTGAATGGAGAAACCTATCACTAAAGAAGAAGAAAACAAGAAGATGTTGTAGTGTGAGATGTCTGAAAGTTCCAATGCACATGTTCACCTTTTTTTATTGGGTAAGAATTACACGTATGTACATAAGCAAACACGACTTTAATTCACCATGATTTGAGCACCATTCTACGATAATTGATTGGAACCATCTCAAGAATGTCGATAAGAAACTGCCCATTTTATTAACAAAAATGCTAGAGTTAGTTAAGGATCTCTTGAGTCTTATTCCAACTTAAAAAGCTACCCCTGACGTGGGTGATATATAGTAATTGGTTATGTTGTATATTTTCATACCTGATAATACGGAACAACCAATTATTATGTGACATGTGAATCAATCAAATGTTCTTCGTCTAATGATTTATAACAAAACAGGACCAGGGTAAAAGGCTCCTGAGAAAAAAAAATATAAAATTTGTTATTTATAGTTTTAACCAATTTTGGAAGACAACTAATAATATTTCGGTTTTTCATATTTGTTAATCATTGGCACCCAGAGGTTGCATTTGTCTATTATTTTCTGTTGATTCATCAATAAATCGCTTTTTCATCAAACGGCCGACGCGTACCTGATCTCCCTCTAGACATTTTAAAGGTATCAACATAAAAAGAAAACATACGATAATAAGATGATGACTCGAATCAGGAATATTCTCCGTAAATATTTAATCAATGTAATCGGATAGAAACACATCAAAGATAGCTTAGCTAATTCCAGTTTGATCATCTTATTTTTCTGTGTGTTCTTGAAAATCAAAACATATGAAATATAAAATAGAACTGTGTTATTTCGCACAGATGTCATGCTGTTGCGTGATCGTAGTATCGCTCTCACGTGCAACATGAACAACAACATGCCGCAACTAGAAACCTGTCACGATCATGTTGCAAATGCTATTTTCGTTCGTTGTCGGTTATTAATAAGTGACTCACTTGTTAATTAAATCAGGAAAGACGAAACCGGAAAACTTATATTGTTTTTCTGTCACAACTGTGAAGTGCTTTCCGTGGCAACAAACTCACCCTGTAGCCGAACATACAACCACCTTGAACAGTAATTTTGGCCTCGGGTAAAAGTGGCACGCGTAATACGCGACTGGTGAAAACACTAGTCAAGAGCCGTCAGATAGGCACCTTTTGCATGCCACACGCGGTTACGCCGCCAAAAAACTACAGCATTTGCCTGCTAGTCCCGCCAGCTACGCAGGCTATGGGAGAGCAACGCAGAGACTAATATAATGGGTGTAAACAAATAATCCGTGAGACTAGAGACACTTAATTCGATTGATAATTAGATGACCTTCCGCGCCACTTTCCCAACTTACACACTCGTCGAATTTTGCGAGCACGTTAGAGAAGAGAGCGTGCGAGAACGAGCGAGAAGAGCGAAAAAAAAAGAATAAGAAAACTTTACCCACTTCCCCCTACCGAGCTCCTTGGGCTGGGGTCAGTAAATTCCCCGCGGTTTTTATGTTCTTACGCACCCTTGACGATCTGATCTAAAGATGGGATAATGAAGCTACTCTGAAAACTTCTAGACACCGAGACGTCCCTGCGAAGAGACGATCACACAATCATCCACCAAAACAATTTGTGGTGTTAGGGACGAAGCTTAAGCTACCATATGGTCTCCCACAATTTACCGCTATGAAATCTGGATGTTTCCCGAGGTCTTGCGTCAACTCAGCGCAGGCGTAATGAAACCTCCATTCTTTGTGTTATTGAACTGTTAGCGGTGTTGCCGAAAAGCGGATATTTAATTAGCTTTTATCTAGTTGTTGAATAATAAGAGTCATTACACACTTGTACCAAACTTAAACATAGTGTTTATCCCTCTGTTCATCATAAATGGACCACCAATCACAAGCGCATGAAATTAAGAGAGTGGTATAGCAGCATTGTTCTGTTGCAGTTTCGAACAATTATTGATTGTGATAGTTCATTTGCATGCAATAGCTTCGCGTTTTGTCGACTTTCAAACGACCAAAACGGTATTTATGCGGTATTACGGGTTTCTGACATAATAGATGTTCCCTTTAATTTTCAGTTGACTCAATAACTGGCCCTAAGATTCTTAGTCCCTGTTAATCGAGAACTAGGGCGATATTTTCTCAATACAAGTTATGTATTGAGCGCTTATGAATCAGTATCATTTTGGAGGGAAAACGCGATAGCCATCGTCATTCTATTACGGGTTTTAGTGAGAATGGCGTGTAGTGGCGGAAACAAGTTTATAAATGTTAGAAGTTTCATCATTTTCCGTTCGGGAGAGGGCTTAAATTCCTTCAATAAAAATAACCTTGCTAACTTTTCCGATGGAAAAAATGTTTCCGGAGTGTCCATTTTTTTGAGAACGCGCGAAAAAAAATTAAAATTAAATCTCGTCCTTGTTGTCTTCTTCGACGTCCTCGAACTGGCCAAAGGTTCCTAAAGGTACACTTAAAACTTGCATAGCGTTTTTTAATTATCTACATCTTGCTTTCACTGCATACTCAGCTGCTATTGGGAACGATTCGGAAACAATTCGAATTTATGAGCCTGTCGCAATGTCGCAACGCAGCGGAACACAACGCAAGCGCAAAAGATACCTTTAGTGACCGAGAACCTGTGGCCAAATATGATTACACCTCAAGTAATTAAGTCTTCGAGCAAAAGGTCCATATTACTTCTTTGAGAAACGGGTCTGCAGTAAAGTAGCATTTGTCTTTTTCAGCTAAGTGGAATAGCGCTGGTGATAATAGGAACCTGGACGCTACTATTCGAAAGTGAGTACAATGTACTTTTGGGAAGTTCTTGGTTCCTTATTATCGTTGGACTTATGATTGGAACAGGAGGACTTATCATAATTGTCTCAGTCTGTGGTTGCTATGGAATCGTCAAAGAGCACAGATACTTCCTGACCTCAGTAAGTACAGAAAGTTGTTTGCCTCATAATCAGTATATACCACGTGACATTGCTTTGATCCATCCCATCAATCCTTGCGCGCATAAAATGGCTATACTTCGAAGATGGTCTACAATTACAAATTATGATCTATTTATCCCTGTAAGCTTTCATTCGAGCAAATGAAGGCGATCTGGAACCACCATGTGCGGCCCCATCTGATGAGGGTCAAACGGTGATAGCTGTCCTTTGGGATTAAAACGTTTATAAGCTTCATTTCTTTTAATCGTTTTTAAATTATGTTGCAGTTTTTGATCCTGCTAACGCTTATCTTTTTCATCGAATGTGCAGTCGGAATTGTGGCTTTTTTACACAGAGATCAGGTAAGGATTGGCTCACACTTGCTCATGCGCTGTGGTGTTCTGTTTGCTTAAACGACGGTTTCCAGTTTAAAAATACAATCAAAACTTCACATGCGTTGTGAGGTCATCTTCTTACTGTCTCATGCATGCGCGTAACCCAACTTCACGCGAACACCTTACCAGCAACAGCGCGGGGAATTAAAGAAAAAACGTCTGAGAAGAGGCTGGGAGTGAAAAGATTTCACTTTATGTACGTTCCTAAGGATCTGAAGTGGAAGATAGGGGGTAGGGGAGAGGAGATATTAGTTGGGGGGAGGGAGGAGAGGCTGCACTATTGCTATCCTGCGAAAACAGCCGTTTCTCCTCGCACCTCACCGCTGGGGACGTTTTGCAAGGAAGAACGTCTGCGACTCAGCGACAGAAATCCCATACTGATGACGTAAATCAATGTTTACATAATAAATCCAGTAGTCATGGGGTTCCAAATGCAAATTTGTTCAATTAATTTACGTTTCTCCTGGTCCTGATTTTGGTAAAAAATTGTGTTCATCTGTGAACGAGCTCCAGCAAAACTCAAATGCCTCTTCTACAGAAGAATATTTTCCACAAATATTGACTTTTTTGTTATGGATTCCCCGCGTTTACATTTGACCTTTGTGGCCTTTTGTCTTTTGTCGGTCATTCGTAAACAATAGCTACAACAATGTAACTACTCCATCGTCCAATCAGCGCTTATGACCGGATTCCGGACAGATTTTACGTCATCAGTATGGAATTTCTGTAGCTGGGTCGCAGACTTTCCTCCTCGCGAAACGTCCCTAGCGGCGAAGAGCGAGTGGAAACCGCTGTTTTCGCAGGCTATTATTACAGATATCGTGGTCCAATTTTATCCTTGGTTTAATTTAATTTTGTTTTGTTTCAAACTCATTCACACTATGTCTCTCCGCGCCAGAAGCAGCCTCCCTTTATTGTCTGCTGTTCTGGTCGCCAGTTTTACTCTGAAATAGGAAAGACCGTTTAATTTGTCTTGTTAACACCAAATAGGAACGTTTCCGATGGAAAACGTAATAGTGTTGGCATGGCCAAGGAGAAGGCGTTTTATGTGTAAGAATAATCAAAAGGCTGGAATCATCTGGAAGCCGACAGGCCGAAGTACTCGGTTTGCCCAATAATTAAACAAAATGTTATATTCCGTTCTCTTCAATTATATTCCTTTTAAAACTAGATTGAGGAAGAACTGGATAAAACGGCATTGACCAGAATGAATGAATACGGTTCATCAGATGACGTCACCAAATCCTTTGACAGTTTACACCAAAATGTAAGTCCAGAAAATCATGACCTGCGAGGTGTTAACTTAGGATGGATCGGGTGAGTGACCTGGTGAACTTCTCTCCATGGTACAAGCAGGGAGGAAGGGGGTTTTCTCTGTGGTTTAATGTTATGGCGAGACAAAATTTCTTGAAGACATACTGTGTTGAGCTTTACATGATGGGAACAATGGCGTAATTCGAAATAGCCACTAATCTTGCTGCCAGATAAGACCTCTCTGATGGCTTGGAACCGAAGCATTTTTGTGCCTAAAGGGAAGGTCTAAAATATGCTATTAAGAAAAAATTAATGCTTAAGTGCTGTTTTGCATACAAAAAAGTGTCAACCTCGTCCCCAGGGCTTTTCCCTTAAAAAATGGGTGGGCGCCCTACCCATTTTTTAAGGGAAAAGCCCTGGGGACGAGGTTGAAAAAAGTGTTTGAAAAAAAAAAAACACATCTTTTCGAAAGGTGGCTTAAATTCATGTTATCAAGACGGTATAAAGGGGGCATCATTTCCATGTCCATAGCAACCGAAGGTCATCAGAAGAAAGGTTCTGACTCGAAATCGTTAAAAAAAATCATAAGTAGTTTGAGTATGATCGTCCGAGTCGTGATGAACGTAGTCCTGAATAGGACTGTTGTTGTTGACAGAGACTGACGTTTCGACAACCTGTGCGGTAGAAAACGTACTCACTGTCAACAACAACAGTCCTATTCACGACTACGTTCACTCGGACCATAATCATGATGACTCCTGGGTTCAAACCTTTCACACAAAAAAATCAATTAAAAAAGCAATCTTGGGTATTGCTTCAACCCCACCCCTTAGACGACCAAGGGTTGAGGAATGTAAAATACTAGCCTCTCCTTTGTTCACCGTTAATTTTGGGTTCGCCTGAGGTCCAGTAGTATTCTGATACATGCCTTGTTCACATGGGAGCAATTTTCTCTCATAGCATGTTGTGTCCTGTTAACGTTCTTCTTGTAGCTGAAATGCTGCGGCGGTTTTTCATATGCATCTTGGAACACCACTTCGTGGAAACAGATGCCAGAAAATGAGAATTTGTCCGTTCCGAACTCGTGCTGCAAGACAATAACACCAGCATGCGGGAGGAGAGATCACCCATCCAACATTTACCGCAAGGTTAGGGTTTGTCGTTACATTTGAAATGACAATGATAGTGATGATGATGATAATCATCATCATCATCACTATCATTGTCATTTCAAATGATAATCATAATTTCATATGATAATCATCATCATCATCATCATCGTCATCATCATCATCACTGGTGCTTAACTTGTACTAAATTAAAGATGTTTTCACTAATAAAGTAAACGGTTTTAGCTATCTTTTTGCAGTCCTTTTCAAGTGATCTCTTTTATTTTGTCATCTAACGTGACCAAGACGTTTTGGATCAATTCAGGGGTGCGTTCGATTGGGAAATCTGGAATTAGGTTTGAAAATTCAGATTTCGGATTTGCAATCGAATGTAAAAATTGAAACCGGATTTCATCGCTGAGATATACGCTTTTGGATTTCCTTTTAACCGTTCGATTGAGAAATCCGAAAAAGGATTTGAAAAACTGCCCTAAAGAATAGCGGTCTTGCACGCGCACGCATAATTAGTAAAAAGAAGACCGCTGTTTACGAGAATAGTTTTGCAAATCCTTCTGCGGATTTCCCAATCGAACGATAAAAAAGGAAATCCATAAAATCCGGATTTGGATGTCTTGATTGAAATCCACCCTGAGGCATTCGCTTGCAAAATCCGAAATGCGGATTTCCCAATCGAACGCAACCCCGGTTTCTGAGAAAATGACCACCTATCCCTCCCTTAAGTTAATATTAAAACTTACTTAACACTTAAAGCAAATTTTGGCTTGGGGGAGGGGTAGGTGGGCAGTTTCCCAAAAACGTTGTTTCTTTAATTTGTCCTAGATAACATATAGTAACGGGCTTTCTTTATTACCTAATAATAGTAACCAGAAGGTCATCGGTTCGGCTCTGTCGGGAGTTCTCGGATTTTTCCTCTGAGCCGCCAGTGTCACTGACTGATTTAACTTCTTTCTCATTTATTCACCTAGATGAAAATTCGCCATCACATTTCTATCATAACTTAATAATGTATTCATATTTTGTTCTGCAGGGATGCATTTCACAGCTAAGCGAGTATTTCCGCAGAAATGTGTTTATTTTGGGATTGATAGCAATACTTCTAAGTGCTTTTCAAGTAAGTAAAAAACTGAAAACTTCATGGAAAAGCTTTCAGATCAACGCATGACAATATGGCTGTGGATAAATAATTATTGCGTCTGAAGGGCGCACCCCTGATCGCGTTTTTTATAGAACTGTTTTTTGTTTTCGGCGCACCACTTTGGCTGTTCCACGCGTTTCTTTTCGAGAGTGTTTTCTTGACTGGGAGCAGACATCTAATTTATGCTTCGCTTTGAAGTTCGCCACGGTACTTCCCTGTAAGGCCATAGACAGTAGAAAATCTTTTGAGAAGATTTGACTTAAAGTTTTTTTGTTTCACTTATTCCACAAAAATAGACATCCAGGAAAGCTTCATATTTTTTACTTATATTTGTTCATTAAAACAGTTTACACCGAAATTTTATTGAAGGAGGTTAAGCCCTCTCCCGATCAGAAAATGATAACTTCTGGCATTTTATAACTTGTTCCGTTACCACGACATTTTTGCCAAAACCCGTTGTAGAATAACGACAGATATCACGTTTTCCCGCCAAAATAAAGCCGGGTTACGTGCGCATACTAATAAATATTGAGATAATAATCATCGTTCTCGTAGTCGTTCCCTTCTTAGAATTCACAATGTCTCTACGATCTAAGTATGGTCGGACGCAAGTAGACTACGATTTAACCCCCATTTATTTTTCTCCCTCAGGGATAGTAGCTCGAAATACGAGAGCGCGGGTGAAAATCGCCAGCCGCATGGAAAGTGACACGCGCAGGGAAGAGAGAAATCTCTCCTTCCTCAGCGCCCCGGTTCTCTTCGTGCGTGGTGATTTTCACGCGCGCTCACACATTTCGCACGCTCAACAATTCCTGGACAAATTAAGGGCCTATTTGTTGTCACCAACGGTCATTTGAGGAGCGTTTCCGTTGCACTCACGTTTTTTTTCTTTCCTCATAGCTGCTAGGAATCATTCTTTCCTCATTTATGGTGAAGTTAGTGAAGTACTACTGAGTGCATCCCAAGCCTCTTTATAACTCAGTGTTCCTGATCATGAACAGCTTTAGAGTTGGCGAACGTTTCCAAGACAGATACAATATCAAGTTACAATATGTTTAATCTTGTACCTATCTTACGCATACAGTGTTTGCTTTAAATTTTGGTAGCTACTATTGTTTGCGTGTTGCCAAGAGATACCGTTAATGGAAAAAGCAAGTCTCGTTTTCTCCGAAAGAGTCAAAATCCAGATATAATGATATCGGGATTTATAAACGGATTCTGCCTTAAATCTAATCTCTAGAATCCTTATTTGGTATGTTTTATTATAACTTAACCAGGATGAACTAGCGCAAAGCCCCCCTCCCAAAGAATTCTTGCTTTTTCTCAAAGCGTCTTCGAGGCAAAGCCTCTTCTCCTTGGTGCCTGTTCATTAACCCTTTAAACCCTAAGATCAAAATTTGAATTCTTATTTGCTGCCCCTATTTATTTCCTACAGAAGTAGTGGGGAGAAGTTGAGAAAATATCAAGCACATTCATCTTGTGTGACCATGTCCGTAATTCTCATGACCAGTCTCTTAAAGGGTTTAAGTACCTGCAGTAAGTGCCCATGGAGGTGTTCGGTTTATAGAGAGTCAAGGTAACGTGACACTCTTTAAACACCGGTCATCCCCCCTTAGCCATATATGACCTACAGTCCCTTTACCTTAGTGGCATTCGGTTGCTATAGTTACGAGATAAAACGCTTTAACTTACAATTTAGTCAAATCATTTAGAAGCAAAAATTCGACTTTTTCCATTAGGCGAAAACATGACAGCTATATAAAAGAGTATCCAATACCAGAACACAAACTACTTACTACACGATACACTCCCAAGTTAACCACACTTATTATGGTTACTTACTTTTGTGGAATTTACGTAAGCAAAACTACCGTATCGCGAAATTTTATAAAACGCTCTCTCAATTTACCGCCATTATCAACACTTTTCTACGGTGGTTTGATTACAAACAGAAACTGTAAATAGTAAGATGACATTATACATAATAAATTGTTTACATATCAAAGTATGGATGATGGTTTTCCTTTTAATACCAGTGGCGGATTCTGATCTTTAGTAAGCGAACCCTTTCCCCGCCTTTCTGAGATAAGAGGGGGACCGGTTTCAAATCCATTTTTCTTGGCCCTTTGCGGGTCTCAGTTTGGTCTCAAAATAAGGTGGGGGCCCTGAGCCCTTGATCCACCACTGTTTACCACCACCCCCGTCCCCCCGTAAATGCATACTTTACGAGTTTCCTATTCAATATACAGTTGACATCTTGTGAATCGCTAAGCCCTGGACAGCAACAAAGAGTATCTTGGTTAACCAAATGGAATTGCTTGCATTACACATGTGTTGGTTGCAGCAGACTATCTGGCAATTCCAGCTTATATCTTCGCATTGTTTTGTAGAGCAACCCTCTGGTAGGGAGCAATACCTTGCATAAAGAGGAAGAACACGACCTGTCTTTGTTCCATTAGTCATCTCCCACCTATGCGCTGTTAATTTAAGGCAGACGTGATCGTTTGAACAAGCTACTTGCACGCTTGACTTGTCACAGTCATCCCAAGAAATTTTCGACTGACACTTTAAGCAGTACAGCTTTTTTGCACTTTCTGAAAGATACAAATACATGAAGTGCATATTATTCAGCCAATTCGGAGCGTGTTCTTGCCCCAGTAGTCTGCTATACAGCCGTTTTTAGTGTCGTCACGCAACGCTCCTCCTCACTAAGGAGCGTTGCGTGTCGACGCTAAAAACGGCTGTGTAGCATACTATTGCCCCAGGGGTTGGCGGGTGGGTACATAACTAACTTATACGCAAGGCAACCACTATGGGTAACATCACCAAATGAAACATACTATGGACTGTAAGGCAAGTGCAAAGATATACGAAGGCACTTTCCTCTCGCAAGTACGTGTGTGTGACTGAGGAGAATTAACTAGTTCCAAGCTTAGCTTGGCCATAGGCTCGCCGTGATAATCTATTTTGAAAGGTTACCCAATGGCTGTATCTCGTTCAATATAGGCCCGATAAACACCAAACTTGAGAATGTCGCTAATTTCAATGTGCTCTTTCTGACTGTTTGGGTCTCGTGTTGTTTATCCCATGATAAACTGACTCATAACCAGACCTTCTGATTTGAAAATAAGCAATGGCGTTACTACCTTCATTCGTTCATTCGCGATCAAAAAAATACCAACTTATTTCGAAAACCCTAATTTCAAGCATGCAGCGTTAAATTCCGGTAATAAGGTAAGAGGTACATTGGAATTTTAAGTTACAAAATATTTACAAATGATTTACAGTAGCTGTTGTCAGCAATTTACATCATATGTTTAAGACTGTAACTCGAAAACGTGGCGTTTCACCAATTTAGGCGCCAAGCATTTCCAACATTAATACTCTGATATCGCTAAAATTAGCAAAAAGATTCAACATAGTGATACATAAAAAAAATTGCACAAAATGTACCCTAGAAACATAGAAGAGAAATGCAACTAAAGTTGTTGCCTTTTTCAGTTCGAGAGAAAGAGGTCAATGTCGTTTTCATCAACTGCTTTGCTTGCTATTTTAAGCCGTCACGTTTTGTTGAAATCTAGCGGAGGTTCCTCGACATCTCCGAGACTCTTCGTCAATGGCTTTGCCGGCAAAAATACTTCCATTATCATCGTTGGAATCACTTTCACATTCCTCACATTCAGTCACTGTCTCAAGTTCCAAAGGAAAAATGATGAGAGAATCGGAATTCTTAAAGGGACTGGTTCACGATAATGCGCATGCGCGCCGTTTTTCTCTTCAGAATAAATTTGTTGGGTCAACACTAAATTCGAAATCGCCATTACCGGTACAATCTTTGAAAATCCTACGTTTTATTCGGACATCCGTCGCTTTGGCTGGTCTAGTTATACTTCGTTTGTGGTGATTAACGTGTGGTTGTGTCGTTTGACTGGTTACGTTTTAAGAAGACGCAAAAAATAATGTTTTGATCATGAGGTTTAAAAGAGCATCGTGGCCGTCCGGCAACAGGACGTTCTCAAGAGTCTTTGGAGATAGAGATGTTTAGCCTATCGATCTGGTATGGTTCAAGGAGTAGTGTGTGGCCTACGAAAAGAATACAGGACACTTGGAAAGTGGTTAAAGGCATGATTTCGTTCAACGTTGATTTGATTTTTGACTCCGACCTGTAGTTATACCGCAACAGGCCGCGCGATCTTCACCGATCTGGTACACTTGAAATGTTCCTTGTATCTTTGCTTTACCATCGTATATGTCTAAGACTTGATGTTTTTAAAATAAATTATTGCCTGAATATTCTGTTTATAATCTAGTTTCTTTATGTGTGCTACTCGATAACATTTGTTTTGCGGAACACTGACCCGATGCAATGCGAATGAATTTGTTCATTTGCTGATAAGCAATTGAAATTTATGCTCAATTAAGGATAATCTTTATACTCATATGTTGTGTGCTTTTGTCACCGGTCAAGCGCTATTTGTAGGTATTTGCGGGTTTATATAAGGCGAACTGAGAGAACAGTAATAAGATGTTTGTTTACAAATTTTGTTTGCCGATCGGTGACCGCTTTGTTAGCGTGGATACGACCTCGTAAAAATACACGTTGGTAAATGTTTGTTTCAAAGCAGGACAGGGCTGTAAATTTTATTCTTATCGGTTGCAACATATATCTGAGGAGTAGCAAAGAATAAACTTGAATTATGGGGATAAATAAAATCAAACCAAATGCCCGGAAATACTCTCGCGTCGCGAACAATTAATTTGAATTTTGTAAATTTACTTGCGTGCATTTAACTCGCTTCCGATTGGTTGAAAAACAATCAGCTACTGTCAGAACTCACACATGCGCATTATCGTGAACCAGTCCCTTTAATCTGCCCAGGACAATTTCCCACGGCTACTTCGTGTGAATACGATAACGAGGAAGTCGAAGAAAAATCAGTTATGTGTCATGCTTCTTAAATGTTAGCTGGCAAAGATGTCGGTGTATTTAAATCTTATTTTTCACATTCAAATCTTTTTCTTGGTCAATTTTCGATATGTCGAATTTTCGATATGAAGAAAAATGGTCGATGGTCAATTTTCGATGTGAAGAAAAATCAGTTATGTGTCATGCTTCTTAAATGTTAGCTGGCAAAGATGTCGATGTATTTAAATCTTTTTTTTCACATTCAAATCTTTTTCTTGGTCAATTTTCGATATGTATTTTATTTGAAAGTTGAGGAATCCGGTATTCTGCCTAATTAGTCGCCTAAATGTTGTTTTGGAATCGCTGAAATCAAGAATTGTCCGGGCGTGTTTACTTCAACATTTTTAGGGGAAAACCCACTCACATGCAGACATGCCACACGTTCGATAACCGCTCTCGTGGGAACTTGAATGGACCAATCAGACACACTCTTACTGTTTTTTTGCTAAAACCAGTCGGAGACAATCTTGTTCCAGGGTTCCCCAGAGCTCTTCCCTCCTTGACCGTCATGCGCAGAATAGCTCTGGGGTCGAGAATGTCTTAAAAAATGATCCACGCGTAAGGTTTTTTCTCGCGGCTTCGCTGCGCGCGAGAAAAAACTTCTGACACCCAGGTCACACATCTGACAATTTCTCTCTCGATATGGAACCAACCACGTTCCCAGAGTCCTCTCCTACCCGTCCCTGGCGGTTGCCATGAAGCCAGATCCTTTACTGAAAATGGTATTTGATAACAGGAATTTCTTGATAACACGGTCTTCGTCCACGATTATAGCTCCCATGATAACACTAGTACACTCCACTTTTACATAAAAGATCTTGTCACGGTTTTCGACGCCATCTTAACGAGTAGGCAAACGCGTGAGAAGTTACAGTGTTTGTATGAGAATCTAACGTCAAATAATTTCCGTAAAACGGCTGTTCTGAAAAAAAATATATGAATTGTAAACTCAATTATAAGCTACACAGCAAAGGATTTTACTGACAAATTTTCAGGGCAGTTACTTTGCTTAAATTTCTCCAGACGCTTGCTTTAGATTTTCCATATATTTGTCTGCAATTTTTCCCGGCAAATTCTAGTCGGCAGGAAGATAAATTTTTCAGAGACAAATGTATAGCCGAAATTTTAAAAGGGGGCCCTAGCGCTTGTAGCTGCATGTAATGCCCTTCAATTTTTTTCATTCAATAGAATCGTTAGGAGTAAAGCTTTAGTTTACAAATCATATGTTCTTTTTTTTTTCCAGAACAGCCGTTTTACGGAAATTATTCGACATTAGATTCTAATACAAACACTGTAATTTCTCACGCGTTTGCCAGTACTCGTCCGGATGGTGTCGAAAAGGTCGAAAATGGCCTATGAGTAGTCCCCGGGGAGTAGTCCAACATTTCCTTAGGGCTTCCTTCCCCGTGGGTGAATATTTTCACGCACGCGATCGCTATGAGGGACTACTAGTGCTCTAAACTGCTTTAGCCTTCTGTTAATAAGTGATGTTTGTGACAGAACAACGAGAGAGGGCCTGTTCTGTTTGCTTCAATTCGTGGCTGATTACGTGTGTATTTGGGATCACGCCATTAAAAATCTTGACCTACGCCCCGGCTTAGAAGTTTTAAATTTCACAAAGCAAAAGCGAGGTAGGTCTTGATTCACGTTTGATTCACCGCAGTTTACGTATTCATGTGCACTGTATATATGTCTTTTCCCTCGCCTTGTGTTGCCAAAATAAAATAGTTCACTTATAAACTGAGAACAGTGACAACGAAGGCATCCGAATAAGCTGCTTGCAGGGACGCATTGCGGATTGCTACGATCAAAACTGACCGTCTCCAAATGTCATTTTCAAAAATTTGATGACAGAGTTGTCAATGGAAGTTCATGTCCGAGCTTTGCAGCTCTTTCCAACTTAATGTGATCCTTTCGATAAAGTTATCCATTTTCTCTCCTTTTCCCTTTCGATTCATAAATTATGTAAGTTACAACGAAAGCGAAAAAAGACAGATCATTAAAGTTTACATACGTATATACCTATAGTTTTACCTTCTTTCCGCTTGCCTTCCGCTGAAATTCTGTGGAAAGCTATAAAGTAAACCAACAGCATCTCTTTCCAATACGCCATCGCTAATTTTGAATTTCCGTTGATCGTTATGTCTGTAAAATACCTAGCTAGAAACTCTTACTGCAATGATTTGCTTTCCTTCGACTATTTGCGCAAACCGCCTTCAAATGGCAAATACCCACGGTTTCTGATCGAAGCTGACCGAAGTCACGTGCGACTAAGCTGGATCTAATTTCCCCTGGTTATGAGAATTTAATACGAGATAGACTGTCTACCTTGAATTCGTAAATCCCCGAAGATATAATTCTCCGTTATTAGGACAAAGTATATAGAAAATGGTATGAACCGTCTTCGCTTAACTCGCTGCTACGAATTAAAAAAAAAATTGAAAGCGGCCGTTTTTTGTTGTGATAACACTTTAACTTTCCCTGATGATGTCATAATTTCCAACACCTTTGCTGCCCTTCAAGAAACCTCTTCCAATCAGAGCACCAGCGATTCGCCGCCTTCCCCAAATGTGTCTGTCAATGACCATTCCCAGATTTCTTCTGATGATAACAATACAACCCCCTCTGAGGAAAACCCACCTGAGGGCGCTATCAATGATGATGTTGTTATCCTAATTGATTCAAATGGAAAATATATCGACACTGCTAGGTTCATTCCTGACAAAAAAACACGGCAAATGTTTTGTCCAACACTCTCTTCAGTAACAAAAACACTTACTGAATCCTTTCTTGGTCGGCCAAGTCATCTTATCATACATGTTGGAACAAACGATATCGAACGATCTTCACTCGACTCCTGTCTTACTCAATTCGAGACCATGGTTGAAATCGCCTCCCAAAAGTACCCGTCTTCTAAAGTGCTAATCTCCTCCCTTCTCAAGCGTCGAGATGCAACGGATCAACGCAGATCTGACTTAAATTCCAAACTTGGCACGGTTTGCGCTCCATACCCAAATGTTCATCTCGTGAACAACGAAAATATTCCAGAAGACTACCTGCACGATAATAAACATCTCAAAAGGCGCAAAATCGGTGCATTGGTAACTAACCTGAAAGATGTCATATTCAACAGATTAAGACTTCCAAGAAAAAGCATTGGATCAACAGACAAACTGATTCCCCCACTTATGCGATCCCCTCTTACGACCTTTCAGAATTCTCGTGGCCTAGGACCTCTCATGACCAATGCAAATCGTCTTCCCCACCAAGTCAACTACCCGTCACTTCCACCTATTCACCAATCCACTGCTCAATCAGTAATACCACAATCAGTTCCACAACCACAACCAGTAACACAATCAGTACCACAACCGTCTTATGCTGAAATGGCGAGGATGCCCCCTCCAGAAACAACCACCCAAGCTGGAATGAAACCCCAATCAATAAATATTAACACTGTTATGGAACTCTTGAGACTTTATGAATCTACACGTCATCAATGATACCCTATATCCTTTTCCTATTTTGATTTTCATCCATTACTTTATCTTACTTCATTTGAGTTGTTTTTTACTGCTATTCCTTAGTTGAGTGGTAGTTATAGAATATGTCCTCTCTTAGATCTAGCGTTTTATCTATAACTAGTTGGAATGTGAATGGTTTATCCGAAAATTTCTTTATGGGTAACAAATTATCAAATAGTGATTTTTTACATTTTTTCAATCATTGTGATATAATTGTATTGACTGAAACTTGGAGGTCAGATGAAATTTCTTTGCCGGGTTATGAATTTTTCACAAACCCCAGTAAAAAACATCATCGAAAGAAAAATGGCAGATCTTCAGGTGGAATTGCTCTTGGTTTTAGAACTACCTTCAAGAAAGGCATCCAATTAATCTCATATCATACTAATTTTTTGTGGTGCAAAATTGATAAAAACTATTTTGCTATAGATCAGGATATATTTTTATGTGCCATTTACGTGCCCCCTCGGGACTCGCCCTATTTTAACCCTGACATTTTTGATGATCTCGAAAACCACATTGCTTATTATAGTGCAGAAGGCTTTATTATGTTGACAGGTGATTTCAATGCTAGAACAGGCTCTGCTCTAGATTTCGTTGACATTGATCAAAATAATCATATACCCGGCGATAACCTCTTTCCTAAGCGCAACCTAAGAAAAAGGAGAAATTACGACACCCATATAAATGAACACGGTAAATCACTACTAGACATTTGCAAGTCATGTGACTTACGAATCGTAAATGGGAGGACGACAGGAGACTCCTTTGGTAACATTACTTATCATTCTCCAAAAGGAATCAGCACCGTAGACTACTTCGTTGTTAGTCATGAAATATTAAGCTTGACGGAAAATTTTATTGTTAAAGAACCAACAATTTTCTCGGATCACTCTCAACTTATCTGTTGGCTGAATATTTCCCCATCAATTTCCCCTCAAACAAATACTCCTCCGCAAGCAAAAGCATTTGATCTTCCTAAACAATTCATCTGGAATGAAACTTCAAGAGAACACTTTCTTAATATCTTAAAACAAGATAAATTCCTCTCACGATTAAATCTATTTGAAAATACTAATTTTGCCATGGACAGTGAAGGCATTGATTCTGCTACGGAACATTTTACAAACATTTTAAATGATATATGCGCCTGTTCTCTCAGATTAGCTTGTACACAAAAGAAACCAAAAAAGCATAAATTATGGTTTGATAAGGACTGTGCCCTTTTAAGGAAAAATTTAAGGGGACTATCTAACAAGAAACATAAAAAACCTTATGATGAAAGTCTCAGACACGACTATCACAGCATGCGTAAAAACTTTAAGAAATTGGTTAAACACAAAAAAGCAAAATTACTAGATTCTCAAGTTGAGGACCTCATACAAAACAAAGACAGTCAGAAATTCTGGACTTACCTCAAATCTTTAAAAGAAAAACAACGCTCCCCCTCTAACAAAAACGATATTCCAGCTGACAGTCTATTTAGCCATTTTAAACGCTTACATTCGGTTTCAGACCCCCCTTCTTTTTATACAGATCCTGTTTCCTTAAAGGAAGACATTTCCAGTTTAGAAGAAACGAAAAACATTCACAACTACTTAGATAGCCCTATTTCAATTAATGAAATAGAAACTACGGTCAAATCACTTAAGTCAAGGAAAGCTCCGGGACCTGACAAAATTCGTAATGAAATGTTGAAAGCCAGCGTACAATTCTTGAAAACCGCACTCCAAAAATTATTTAACCTTATACTCCAAAGTGGTTTTTACCCTAGCTCTTGGTGCGAAGGAATAATAACCCCTATTTATAAATCTGGAAACAAGCAAGACCCGGGAAATTATAGAGGTATATGTATAAATAGTTGTCTCGGAAAGCTTTTCACCTCAGTACTTAATACCAGACTGAAAAATTTTGTAATCGATCAAGACATATTGCATGAAGCTCAAATAGGTTTTTTACCGAATCATCGTACAACTGATCACATATTTACCTTAAGAACACTAATCGATAAATACGTCAATCAAACTACAAAAGGAAAATTATATACCTGCTTTATTGACTTCAAAAAGGCTTTTGATTCGGTTTGGCATGATGGCTTATTCTATAAACTCCTTCGGTACAACATTGGGGGAAAATTTTATGATTTAATAAAGCACCTTTATTCAAAAACTAAATGCTCCATAAAGTTTTCCGATTGTCAACGAACGGAATTCTTTAACTATTGCAAAGGGGTTAGACAAGGTTGTATCCTTTCTCCTATGCTTTTCAACCTATATCTAAATGAAATCCCTTTTTTACTTGACCGACAAGACACAGACCCTATTATTTTACCAAATGGAACTCATCTGAACTGTTTATTTTATGCAGATGATCTTGTTCTAATTTCCCATTCAGCCGAAGGACTTCAAAAAGCGCTTTCTGTGCTCGCTGAATATTGTAACAAATGGTTGCTATCTGTTAATTCAAAGAAAACTAAAGTTCTGATTTTTCAAAAGAAATGTAGAAAATCAGTCCTTAACAAATATTGTTTTAAGATAAACAATGACAAAATAGAAATTGTTAACAATTATACATACCTCGGTATCAATTTAGCTACAAATGGGAACTTCAATGTGTGTAAAATAAACTTAAAAGAAAAAACACGACGATCGTTTTTTGCGATACGACGCTACCTTGATTTCTTGAAACTACCAATTGACATAACCAATAAACTCATCAATTCGCTTTTCCTCCCCATTCTTTTATATGGATCTGAAATCTGGGGCATATATACTAAAGATGATTTTAACGCCTGGGAAAAAGACATAATTGAAAAAACGCATATATATTTTTGCAAACAGTCCTTAGGCGTAAATAAACAATGTCCAAACGTCGCTGCTAGAAATGAACTAGGTAGATTACCGCTGAAATTAACTATAGATACCTCAATTATTAAATTTTGGATTCATTTACAAAATATGCGAGATAAAAACATAGCAAAACAATGTCTACAACTCTCCCAGGAAATGGCCGATAACAACCAGCCAGGTTTGATGCAGAAAATAAAAACTATATGTAGCAAGTACAACGCAACCGCCATAACATTGAATGAAAACAACGAAAAAGTCTTCACCTCTTACATCAAGCAAAACATCAATAATGCTCTAACTGAGCATCAACTTACCCTCCTTAAAACAAATAGAAAATTGAATTTTTATACTACCTTTAAGAACGATAATAAAAAAGCAGAATTCTTAAATATGATTAAAAATCCACTTCACAAAACCTCACTCAATAAATTTCGACTAGGAAATCATCGATTACATATTGAAACAGGCAGACACACAGTACCTAAAACTCCCGAAAATTTAAGAATATGTTATCTATGTCAGACGAATGAAGTTGAAAATGAACTTCATTTTCTATTCTTCTGCAAACTTTATGACAATTTACGTTTAAAATTCTTCAGTGAAATATCTGATAGATATACACTTTTCAAGGACTTAGATGTGACTTCAAAACTTTTATTTCTCTTTAATAGTATAGATCCCTCTGTTTGTAGATCAATTGCTGCTTTTGTTTTTGAATGTATGCGTTACAGACATGATATGTTATTTCAGAAAAGAATATAATCTTTTTATTTTGCCATATATTTATAAATGATATATTTGTACTTTATTCATAAGTATTAGATAGGTAATGCCATGTATAGATATGGAAATACCTTAATAAATTGTTGTTGTTGTTGTTGAATAGGTCGCGAGGGCCAGGAGCGGAAGTAGAGGGAACCAACTCTCCCTTCGAGTGGTCACTGAGTGGTAAGCGAAGCATGCTGCCAGAGAACACACGAATGAGCAGCAAGCTTTTAGCCAGCACAACAAGCGTTTTTTGGCGCGTTTCTCGGGATAGCACAAACTGCCTTTGCTTTCCCGAAAAAGGCGAAGAAAACGTCTGTTCTCGAAGGCTGGTATGGCCAGCCGAAATATTGCTGGTTTTCAATGTCACGCCATCCAAAATAGATCAAAATAAAAATCAAAACCATTCGACAGATAAAGTCCAGAATCTGGGAAATGAAAGGAGGTAAACATACAAAGACCCTTGCCAAGATTTGGGTCGAAGGAATAACTCGTATACGAGATATCCGAGGAAATGTTTTACCCAAATTTATAGAGCTTTGTATGGAGACGCCATGCTGGAGCTCATCCGGATGAGCTCCAGCATGGCATTTAATATGTCTAAAAATGTATGTTTGTAAAATAGATAAATACTTTGTTACTACCGTTAAACAGTACTTTACACTAATTCTTAATATTACACTATGGTACTGGGCTATAGTAAAAGTGGCGTTGGATTAAAGAGCGAGTTTATAAGCGAGAGCGGGGAAAGCTACGTTTATATCCTTCCGTACGACACTTTGGTAAGGCCGAGTTGTTACTGCAGCGCAAATTGTAAGGCTGGCTCTCAGCACGCAAGGGAGGCAATAAGCGGTGAAGGCGTAATTCTGGGTGGTCACGGAAGCTGTACCACACCTAATAGCACAGGTCATCAGGTCAAGCATGAAGCCGTGTGATTTTACATAACGAGAGTGCATCATTATAGTGGGTATAGGGGATATGTATACGCAGTGGTTTTTTTCCGGACTTGCTCGATCTTGCCTTAGATAGACAGGTAGGCTGTTTGATCACGTGACTACCAGAACTGAGCGTATCGATATAAGGATAGACATTGAAGAGGTCACCATAGAGGGGATCCCGGCTCTTCGATGCTCTTTGGTGCTTTAGGAACTAATTCGTTGAAGTTGTCGTTCCACTTAAGAGTGTAACACAACGTAAGCCTAAGTACTTTAATTATAAGACGGCACATTTAGTTCGGAGCGTACAAATCGTTATCTCCTTGAAATTATTCGGGTTTAGGTTTATGTTGTTTCACGATGACCACCGAAAAATGATGTCAAGATGGGGTTGTTAAGGGAAGATGTACCGCCCACGGTGACCTCTTCTGATATTGCTTGGCAGTCATCAATTCCAGTCTATTGACTGGATAGTAGAGGAGATTGTATAAAGATGTTGTAATGCTAATTACATCGTTGATCATAATTAGGAACATATTTGGCCCCAGTTTAGTGCCCTGAGGGACACCCCCATGGAGTGGCATCCATTAAGAGATAAGGTTACTAAGTTTAACAGCTTGGCGACGACCACTGAGAAAAATACAGATCCACCTTATTAAGAAACCACGGACATCAAGACTAACAAGCTTGGAGACCAGTGCGTGATCAGTGTGGTCAAAATCTTTACTGAAATGTAGAAGCCATACACGAAGGAACTTACCGAGCTGATCGATACCAGAAAGGCAGTAAAAAATAGTTTGATGACCTTACCTTCTCTGCGGCTATTTGTAGCCAGTTTTCGCCAATAATTTTGTCACCCACCGCTGGAAGGACCTATTAAAAAAAATTCTCTGAATTAGTCCGTTAACGACGGGGCTCTTTGCTAGCTTTTTTTAATATCACTTGGGCAAGTTATCTTATGTGAGGAACAGATAAAATTGCCACATAACAATTAATCGTCAATCGCCCAGCTGGGCGTTACTTGGCAGACTAAGCACAGGTTTTTTTTTTTTTTGGCCATCTCAGGGGCCTCTAATTTTAAGCATTTTAAATAGCTTTTCTCAACCCTTTCTGGTCTTGGCTCTCTAACTATGTGACAGCTTCCTCGTTGAGTCACCTACTTTGTATCTAGCCTTCTTTAAAACTATTTTAGCTGCTTTCTTCAGGACTTTTGGTCTTCCCCTTCGTTTCTTGCCTTCAAAACCTTCATTACTCCTTGATCATTTTACCACCCAACATTCGGATTTTTTCAGTTTGTTAGCAGTTTCTACAACAGATAAGCCAGTAAATCGAAGTATATATGCTTATGCTCTGAACTTTTTTGCCTTAAAGCGGTTTATCTTTTGTGATATTCACAAAATACAAGGAAGAAGTTCGAGAAATTCGGGCCATAAAATACAAAAATTATGTGGCTGGAAATATACTCGCGCACGGGCACCTTTGGCGCGGGAGTACACAAATCGAATATTCGAGTCAAAACATGGCACAACAAGTATGAAAATAGTGAATTAGATTGAAAGACACAACTTTTGCTTCAATGATTTGCTTAACAAGTTCAATCGTACTGAAATACAGACTTTTAAAGTAGAGGAACGAACTTTTGGGACACCCTGTAAAATTATGCAAATTAATATTGCAGCGAAATGGTGCAACTTCACAATTTCCACTTCATTCAAATTTAATGATTTCATTGCTTGTTCACGAATATATTCATTCACGTTCAACAACTTCTTTGTCATTCAATTCAACATGTACATGTGCACAAATTCACATTCAGCGACATATTTCTTAGTTACGAATTAATTCATTCACATTCAAGGTCATAATTTTTATTCAACACTTGCTTTTTCCATTCAGTGATTTTGTTGATGAGTAGAATTCACAAATTTCATATTCCTTCACATTGAACGATTTATTATTTTTTTTCATGAATATGTTCATTCTCATTCAACGACAAAATTTTATTCAACACCATTGCTATATTCATGATTCAACATTTTGTGCGCATCCCTCTTTAGACATCAAGACACAAGTAATAAACAACGTTTTTCTAGTCTCAATGGACGTCACCAGCCTATACACCCCAGGGGGATACTCAAACACGTTTTATCCGAGGAGGCTGCGCCCCGAGTTCCAACCCCTTACCCTTATATACCATTTGGACAGAAAAGGTATACTTTTCGAATACCTTCTATTGAAGAATGATACCCCTTTCGTATATCTTGTTTCGTTTTCTCGACTTTTTCACAGCCATAAACTGATCTGTAAGGCCTTTTGGGCCTTTGCACAGACCAAAATCGGAGATTTCCCAAACCTTTTACACTCCTTCAATTCGGTTGGCCAAAGAACAAGAAAATTTACGATATAGTAAAATCCCTACCCTTTCATATAACTGAGGCATGCAAAAGGTACCCCTTTGGTCTGAGCCTTCCTGTATAGGCCATTACTTTAGGTACCCCCTCCGGGGTATACGTACTCCCCAGACACTGACACAAATATTCGACAAGAGGAAATCCTCCTATGGCGACACATTTCCATAGTGAAATGCAGAGCCTTACCCTAAAAGAGAACTCCATCCATTTTAATGGCCAACACTATCTCCAGGCACTCGGCACAGCCATGGGTAATAAAATGGCGGCAGCACTTGCCAATATTTTGTGGCAAAACTAGAAAACTCCTGAGGCAAATTACTAACACACTGTTAATATGGAAAAGGTTTATTGACGATATGTTATATATGTTGGACCCAAATCAAGAATGTTCAAAACTCTTCTCGACTTTTCAACAAGCCAATTCTCATCGATATAGACATTAAAAATAGCAAAGAGATACGTGTCTTGAGGTTTCCCGATATTTCGGACGGACAAGCCGTCTTCTTCAGGGGACTTCTTCAGGCGAATCAAATTAATTCAATAAATTTTTGTCTTGGATGAAGCAATAGACTTTGGCTGCCGTTGTAGCTTTTGTTATTGACTGGTCTGCGGTTTTCCACCATAGTTCCAGGCCATCACGAGTGTAAAGTTATTCATATAAGAAATTTTGTCACTGGCACACGCGGTTGTATTAAAAAGCACGCTCGTTGCTACCCTACGCGTTCTAATCGAACCTACAATAGTCGTCATTTTATATAAACGGTTTCGATTCTCATCACCCTGCAATCAAGTTTTGGATTCACCAGTCTATTGGGGAAAGCGAGTTGCTAAAGAAAAGTTTCCCGTTGTGCGAGCCTCCTTTCAGTACGCTCACTTCAAACAGCTGTCACGGCACCAGGTGTTAAAAAGGCTTTGCTAAAGGAGAAGCTCTCAGGCTTATCAGAACAATCTCCTCAAAGGTTACTTTTACAGACAACATAAAATAATTCAAAAGGCGCCCTACCTCTAGAGGTTACCCTAAGAAAACGTTTGGAAAATCCGCTCAGAAATTAACACCACACTGAAGAAAAGAAGCTCTTACACTTAAAACACAGAAAGCACCGAGAGCCCCCCCTCCCCCCTCTCCATGTTACGCAAGTTCAAGTATATCCATCATTACCATGTTTGAAGAACATACTAATGGACAAGAGGCAATTTAAATACAAGAGCAACCATCAAGGAGCTACTGAAAGGGCTTCCCTTCATTTCTTATAGAAAGAAAAAATCGCTTGAAGATATGCTTGTTAAAGCAAAACTATGAGGGCTGGAAACGAAACACAATGGCCACACAGCAGGAGTCGCGTAAAACTGTCAAACCTATTTTATCATGTCCGTTTCAAAAGACTTTGTGCTCTAGACTACGAGTAGTCCCCTATTTTTCCTCAGGGATAGTAAAGCGAGCGAAACGCGATCGCGCGTGAAAATCACTCACGCGAGAAAAGGCAAAACGCGGCGGGAGAGACACTTTTTCTCTCTTCCCGCCGCGTGTCGCCTATTCTCGCGAGGGCGGATTTTCACGGGCGCTCGCGTTACGCTCGCTCTACTATCCCTTATGAAAAATGGGGGACTACTCGTAGTCTATTTGTGCTCCGCCATTAAAAGTTAAGTTTACTTAGCGAGAACGACGCCTTATGGGGCTCTCCAAATCACCAAGGTGGGTCGCCTGTTTCCAGATGATAGAGCCCAGAGCTAGGAGCCTGGGATCAAATGATGCGTAAAGAGGGATGCGCATAAAAATTAATGTTGAATGTAATTGAATATATGTCGCGGATGTGAATGAATATATTCGTGAAAAAAAAATTAATCGTTCAAAGTGAAGAAATATGGAATTTGCGAATTTTGCAAGTGTTGAATAAAAATCATGACCTTGAATGTGAATGAATCAGTATAATGTTGCGAATGTGAATGAATATATTCGTAACTAAGAAATATGTCGCTGAATGTGAATTTGTGTCGGCATGTCGAATGACAACGTAGTTGTTGAATGTCAATAAATGTATTCGTGAACAAGAATGAAATCATTAAATGTGAATGAATATGGAATATGTGAATTTTGCACCATTTCGCTAACCACAAATTAATGGTAAAAAAGAGGAAACACCGCCTGAGCTGCGCCTCAAACAGTTATGTCTCGTTAGGAAATGTATTTTTTAGTCCGTTCGTGTCTCGTGTTTTTATTTTTTGATGAATTTTACCCAGCACATGTACAATAACCATAGGAGGTTACACCTGTCGTAAGTAAACAAAACACCCAAAATACTGCTCGTTATCCAAAATGCAAATTATTTTTCCTCGTGGGAACAATTCTTGCGTGACGCTGCTTACAAATATCACACAATATTCTAAGTTCAAGTCTTTGTCAGTAAAACGAGCGTAAGGCCAATTTTCACTTCTGCCATTCTCGACCATTCTCGTATGTATTCCACGTAACTGAGGATAAAATAAGTAAGGATCGCTGATTTTGTGGAGTATGTCTCGCGTTAAAACAATACTTTTGGTTGCCATTGGTGTCGTCTCTCTGTATATTGTAATGGTTGTCTTTTCTATTTCTGGTCGAGGGCGATCAACGATCCATCCTACTGAGGTTCATATGGAAAACGAACTAACAACAAAGGCAAAGGTTGTTTACTTCCTCAAAGGTTTGAATCAACATACATGGACAAAGAATTGTCAGAGAAGTCTCGAACAACTTTGCAATTTCCCAATCTTTCCGAATGCACCAGATTCGCGAAGCATCGTAGAAAATGTCAACATCACTTCATCTGTAAAAGATGTTGATGGCATTCGATTACTGGGATTTCTTCGGCCGAATGTGACTGGTGAATATCTTTTCACCGTTGCATCAAATGGAGTTGTCGAGGTTTGGCTGAGTAAAGGCATTAGTTGGAAAGATGGAGCGAAAGTCGCTCATTATCCAACAAAGCCTCAAGAATCTTCTAATTTCGGTGTGAAGCTGGCAGCCCATTCTACATATTACATAGACATATTATACGTAAGTGGCTCAGAGAATAATGACGGCGCTCAAATTCAACTTTCATGGAAAAGGCCGGATAAAAATGCCTTTGAAGTTATCGATGGGCAGTTTTTTGGTCGGTACAAGAATGACAGTGACAAAGCTCGAATGAAAGTTTACGATGACGATTTGCCGGACGTTCTTGCTTGTGAATTACTACGCCTCCAGTTTGCTAAAAAGCACATAAAGCCAGAGACAACTGCCTACTTAGAAAGCTCAGCTGTAAGCAAGGCGTTAAATTCTTGTGAATATAAACCTAGTTATCTTCTTGATCCCGCAAACATAGCCGGCTTTGGACAGTATGATGGAGTCAATAGACATGCCCACAAAACCTACAGCTTTCCGTATTCAAATGTCGACGGTATAGCTAGAAATACAGCCGCTGGGCCAGCATTTATGGCTGAAAATCCTTTAGAAGAAAAAGAAGCAAGGTCGGTAGTCGAGAGATACATAGCTGCACTTGAGAAAAGTTATACCGGGTAAGTTGTTGTTTATCGGAAATGTCTTCTGCTGTTTGGGGAGGTTCTTAGGGTTTTCAGGTGAACGATCTCATTACTTTAAGGTATTGTTCTGCAGACAAGACTGTAATCGTTTGATGCAAAATGAACTCCCATTAACCCGACAATTATAATAGATATGACCTTCGGTTAGTGGTCACGCATAAAAAGCGTGATTGGCATGCTCCGATACACCTGGTACCTCTGAGTCACAGTTTGGAAATGGGCATTCATGGCTAAGAGCTATTACCTTGATACAGGGCCCGTCTACACTGGCTATTTTTGCCTCGAAATAGATTTAGCGAAGGTTTTTAAGAGAACGCGACTTCAAATGAGAACGCAAAAGGAGTGAGCTTGCCATCGTCTTTCGTTGTTGTATTCGCTAAACCATCTGCCCAACAACTCGATCTCGCGCAGAAAATCTTCGATAAACCGAGTCATATTCGAGCAGGTTCGAACTGGTGAACAGCAACTTAACTTTTATTACACATCACACACTCGAGAAAAATACACTGGGAGAACAACGAAAGCCGGAGGCTTAAATGACCTAAGGTCAGCAAAAAACGTGAAGGATTACTGTACATGAGTAAAAGAAGGCTTTAACCAGAGGAGGAGCGAATAGTATCCCATGATGCATTTTTCCAGATGCATTACGCAATATCGCAGTCATGGCAGATTCCATCGTGAAATAAGGTCGTTTTCTCGTCGCCTTTTTTCTCATTTGTGTTCCAGTAAAAGTAAGAAAATTGCATTATTTTGTTATTTGACATGACTTCTCCGATTTGCAATGGCTTAAGAGCGAAATTACAACATAGAAACATTTATTTTCATTGTTTCACTTAGTCTTCTTATCACAAAGTGTTCAGTGACCCACAACAAGGTCATGAATATTTACGATTTTTTGGATTATATGTTGAAGTCTTCCAAATGTGGTCCTCACGCCGGCAAATTGAGGTCCTGAATATTGTACAGGCTAAGAAGTACCCAGAAGTACCCACATTTTGAAGACTTTTTTATCGAGCAAAGATGGCGGAAATTTCGTATCTTTTATCACATTTCAACGCCATGTGTGATAATATATGTGTTGTATGTGTAAAGCCTGCTGAAGGCTACATCTGTTGGGCGCTTTCAAGGGCACTTTATGCCCAAGCAATCACTTTGTGTTTTCATAGTGGTTATTTTTAAAAGGAATTTGACTATAATTATTTTAATTAGAACAAGGAGCGGTAAATATTACCGTGTGTTTCAGTGTGATAGGAACCCAGACAAAGGTGCCACGCAGCATGCAAGCGGCACAACGAGGTACAACGCTAAACAAGCCTGCTCAGAAATTGAAAAAAATATATATCAGAAACTTTAATTATTCAAAAGAACAGATCAGTATTCTGGTCAGGAAATTTCCTTGAAGATTGCGTGAGTCAGTACCGGGTAGATTCAGAGGATTGTTTGTCGCATCGATAGGTTAAATTTTATTTGTAACTGCAGTTGTAAATTGAGCTCCTTTGAGCGCGATGCTGAAATAAATCCTCCCGGCTTTGGCAATAACCTTCACAGCGTAGCGGCTGTTTTGTTGGAGCCACTTTTTAGATCAGTCATGGTTTCGTTTCTCCTGGTGAACCTTTCAGTTGCCAAGTCTCATACTTTGTGTTTGTAGTTGCGACCGAGCGCACAAGTAGTTCTCGACAGACCAGTGAAACACATGTAACCCTTCAAAGTAACGTTGAAATTCTTCTTTAAAGCACAATGAATATCTGCTAACTCAATATTCTCAAAAGCAGAAGCTGCTGAACCGAAACATGTTTGGAAACCATACACATCGAGCACTACGATGTTCATTACGCGCGTGCTGAAGAGTAGTGATCATGATATGTCACGTACGCAGTGATAATATAACATGAAACAAGGTGCATCATGGGATACTATTCGCTCCTCCTCTGGGCTTTAACTAAACACTGTGGCTACATGGCCGGTAACCGGTCAAGGTTTTTAAAACAGTAAATGACCGGCAGTCCGGTATTTTCAATAAATTTGACTTATCTAAGAATCCCAACCTATCCAAACTATCATATGTCGATTAAGAAAAGTCAAGCGATCCTGAAACACTTTATAGATCTCAAGTTTAGCGTTTGGTTTACGCTGTGCTCAGTAAACGAAACCATGTTTTGTGACACTTAAAGAACTTTTTTCAGGTCGACCGCCGGTCAAGATTGTCAAAACACTAAATGACCGGCAGTCTACCCTGCTAGAGTCCTGCTAGCAGAGTCGCTTCGATCTTTCCTAGATAAGTCGGCAAAGGGGATAGAAGAAAGAGGAAAGCGGAAAGAGGAATGTGGAAAGAGGAAAGAGGAAGCTGAAAAAAGTTCTAAGTGTCACGAAACATGGTTTCGTTTTCACAGCACAGCGTAAACCAAACACTAAACTTGAGATCTATAAAGCATTTCAGGATCGCTCGACTTTTCTTAATCGACATATGATAGTTTAGATTAGATGGATTTTTTTGATTTGTCAAATTTATTGAGAATATAGGACTGCCGGTCATTTAGTGTTTTGAAAACCAATTAAAATACTAATCAAAAGAAAGAAAAGACAGTCAGAGAACTTACAACTGAAATACAATACTTAACAACTAACTATAACTACTAAATTTACAAGCACTTGATACTATATTCCTAATTTATAACAATTCAGTCACCGAAGTGGAGGTGGCTAGTGGTGGAGGATAGTTTGGCGTCGCTCGCTTGGAGGAACTGGAGGTGAATCAGTGAATAGTGCAGGATATTCACTGATTGAGTAGCCAGTCAGAGCGCGCGAAGAACACTATCCACTGTTTTAGTATATACTAAACAGATTTTACCCAGGACTTAAAGCGAAGCTCTGGTGATTGAATAATTATAAACAATAAATAAATAAATAAATAAATAAATAAATCGTGTAATGTTAAACGGGGACGGCAATGAAGATGGCATCAAGATCAATACATCTAATTAGCAAAAAACCAAATTGCACGTGCAGCAACGTGCAGCACACTTTTGCTAATTAGCAACAAAAAAAACAAATTTGCACGTGCAGCACGCATTTTTGTCTTTCTTTGCTGTTGTTTTGCACGACTACAAGGTTGTTTTGAACGACTAAAACGTCAAACTTCCTTGTTACAAATTATTTTCATGGAGGAATTGTCGTATGTGTTTACCTAATATTTTGTTTCCTGTGTTCATGTTCGCTTTTACTTTTCACTGGCCCTCATTTACACCTTGCTGGCCGCTAGCATTTCTCATTTTCGCACCGCCGCTTTAAATTTTCATGTTTTTCTTCCTACGAAATTTGTCTCCCTTGTTTTCAATCACTCGCTCCAGCTCTTTCTCCACGTGAGAGTAAACATGAAAAAACGTCGAAAAAGACGCGACTTTGTTGTTGCTTTTTCTTTCTATGTGATTTCCTTCCAAATAAAACCTTGAGTTGCATTTGGGTTGCTATACCTGTCGATTGAGTTGTCTGACATTGGTATGCCTGTGGTGCGGACGGATGGTCGGTCGGTCGGGCGCAGGGCGGATAAATGTTGGGCGGTGAAACGAGCGCCCCGCTCTTCATTTAATGTGTGATGCGGAGTAGGACTGGCACGAGCGCTCTTTCCGCGCTTCCGGTGCGCTTGAAGGCCGGCGAAATTTTCCTTTTTGCAAACCGGAAATCCGATTTTCTTTCTGTAATTTCAAGCTACAAAGTTGAATAGATAAATTCGTTTCATAACAATATCAATAAAACAGTTTCATATGTTTGTGTCTGTATGCCTATAAGTCAAACTTGTTGGTCGTATAATGCCAAAATTTGAGTTTAATTTGAAAGTGTTGAATACCTCCTCCTTCCACCAAATATCACCTAATCGTCTTTCGCCGTTTCGTTTGTAAAAGCTTAACACTTCTTAACCTCAATTTTTACATATGTTAAAGGGAGATAAATTTTATATAACATAACAAAAAATTAGATTGATATATTTTGATATAGTGGCGTTGTACTTCTTCAAACTTTGCTTCTCGGGTGCAACGCGCCATGGCGACGCGCGCAATGCGTCGCAAATCCGGCAACCGCATGTAAACAAGATTTATTAAGGTAAGTTGTAAGGTTTTTCCTCCGTTTTTCTATCAAAGACAAAAAAAAGGTAAACAGTAAAAACTGAGGGGAAACTAATTTTGAAGTTTCGAAGAAACAGAAAGACGTATGAGATGTTTTTTCAAAATTAAAAAGAAGGATGATGGTGATCAGAAATTAGCATAATTTCACCTTGCATGAGCTGCACGCATTTATAAAATACACGTCATTTAGTTATGAAACACGATCTGCTGCCTTTTAGGGCCTGTTTACATGGAGTGGGGGACCCCGGTCTAGTGGGGTTGGTTTCTTTTGTTTTCACGCTCTGGGAGACACAAAACAAAAGAAACCTACCCCACTAGACCGGGGTCCCCCACTCCATGTAAACAGGGTCTTAGTTTTGCCCTAGATGACATGGATGAGATTTTTCGTTCGTGTTTTAGACAGTACTTTGTTGTTTTTGTTTTGGAATAACATCGACAATGGCGAGTAGTAGAACGAAAATATAATTCAGTGGTAGAGTCATGGAAGTAATAAGAGAAACCCTTTGAAAGAAATGTTTGTCTACTCCAATTAAACCTCCCGCAAAAAATAGCAACATTTGCCTCTCGGAGACAGCGTACCAGCACAAAGAAACGAGGAAGAAGTGCAAGAAAACAAATCAAGCCTCCATAATTCAGTGACAGCGGCAGTGTCTAATGTATAAACCACATCGCAAGCCCTCAACGAAGTCGAAAACAAGCGACATTTCTAAGCAGAGTCCCAGTCCACTGCATCACACCTTTTTGCTCGGATGCGCTCGTTTCACCGCCCAACCTTTATCAGCCCTGTTCCATAGCTATGGGGCTCCGCCCACGCGCGTCGCTCTCGCGGCGCTTCGCGCCGCGCGTGGAGCTCCGCTATAAACCATACAAATACAAAAACACCCAGTACATTGTAGTATACTCACACAAGGTATTCAAAATTGGTGACAAGAGACTTGTTATGATTAAACAAATATAGAGATTTATACCCCGGGCTAAAAGCGAAGCTCTGGTTAATAATACTTATACAGGAGCTCCTGACTTATAAACAAAAAAAATCATAAATCGTTTAATGTTAAACGGAGACGACAATAGAAAAGGGTCTTCAAGACTAATGGATCTAATTAACAAAAAAACAAATTGCACGTGCAGCACGCTTTTTTGTCTTTCCCTTGCCAAGTTTCCTAGTTACACATTATTTTTATGGAGGAATTGTCGAGTGTTTACCCAACATTTCAGTGTTTCCTGTGTTTATGTTCGATTTTATTTTTCACCGGCGCTCATTTTCACCGTGCTGGCCTCTAGCATTTCTCATTTTCTCACCGCCGCTTTGAATTTCCATGTTTTTCTCCCTACGAAATTCGTCTCCCTTGTTTTCAATAACTCGCTCTAGCTCTTTCTCTGTTATCCACGTTAGTGTAAACATAAAAAATAACGCCGAAAAAGACACAACTTTGTTATTGTTTTTCTTTCTAAAAGTCCGGGCGGCCATGTGATTTCGTTCAAAATAAAACTTTGAGTTGCATTTGGGTTGCCATACCTGTTAATTGAGTTATTTTACGTTGGTATTCCTGTCGTGCGGACGGACGGTAGCTCGCTCGGTGTACGGTAACGTGATTACCAAATTTTCTCGGATGGGTAGATTACCACATTTCATTTTAGTTAGCTTTGGGGCTCCGCCCACGCGCGGCGCTTGAGCTCTGCTATAAAATAAAGGGATATAAATTCAACTTCAACTTCAACTTTATTTGCACTGTTCAGATGACTTAATCTTACACAGACAGACTATATAATTTTCTTACAGAAATGTACTATTCAATAAATGGAAAATCTAGAGCGGATTTGCATAGCGGCCAAAGAAGCCGAGGCTTTCGAGTTGGCCACTGTAATGTTTGAAATAATAATCACAAAAAGCCAAGATTTATGTTCGATAAGATTAACGGGCACATTATTAGCATAACCTACAGTAAATATTATACTAACTGAAGCATAGCTTAACCCCACGTTCAATAAACAGAATACTTAATTTGACAGGTTTTATGCGGAATAAAACGTGAACGTATATATAATCGTGATGTTCAAAATAAAAATGTAGGATCGAGGAAACAGGAGTAGGTAAAAGGCTATTAAAAATGTCAGAATACAAAACAGGCAACATGGAATTTATAGATAGAATGGAGGGAAAGAATATTATGCTTAGAGAAATGGGGCTTAGAAGAAGCTGTGCCCGGAGGAGAGAAAGTAATTATACGGATGGGTTTCTTTCGTAGTTCATAAAGTGATTCATTATGGCATTAATTGCCTTGAAATCACCATACATCGCTGATCATCATATATCACTGATCATATCGCGCCAAAAAGTGCAGTCAAATCGCACGCACAAAAACACACACACATCACGTATCCTGTGTATTAAAACGGGCCTTCATAAAAAGTCATGGTCCGAAGTTTGTAGCTAAGACATCAGGACCTGAGCAGAGTCGCTTTTTATAACTACAATTGCGGTCATTCTTTTCTTAGTCACAGTTCGACACAGCGGCTAAAACGGAGATGACATGCTCCGTAACCATAGGAGCTGGCTACACCTGTCTTTTGGAACACAGAGCATGCGGAATAATTTTTCTGCAACATGCAAATTATTTTTGCTCATGGGAACAACTTTTGCGTGACGCCGGCAACAAAGAAGAAAACACTCTAAGTCTTCATGAGTTAGTAAAGGAGTACGAACACAAAGCTAAACTTCACCTTCTGTCGGGACTGTTGGGGATTGCTTTCATTGCGTCAGTGGTTACTTAGAACTGTAAGAGAAAAGCGAAGGAAAGTAATTAATAGGTATCCTACATTTGCATTGGCACAAGTTAAACCCGCTGATGGTACAGCATGTCTCGAGTCAAGAAATTATTGGTCGTAGCCACTGGTCTCGTCGCTGTGTATGTAATACTAGTGTTTTTCTCTATTTCTGGTCGACCGTCATCGAAGCCTTCTGGGCTTTTTGAGCTGTTCCAACGAACAGAAGCGGCTAAAAATGTTCTGGACGCGGCGAAATATTTGCTGGTGAACGTAGACAAAAACGACACAGAAACAAGCGACTTAAAGGTCCTACGCTTCTTGAAAGGTTTGAATCAACATACGTGGGAAAAGAATTGTCAAAAAAGTCTCGAACAACTTTGCAATTTTCCAATCTTTCCCAAGGCACCTGATATACGAAGCATTGCAGATAACGTTGACATCACTTCGTCTTCGAAAGAAGTTGATGGCATTCGATTACTGGGATATCTTAAACCGAATGTGACTGGCGAATTCGTTTTCTCCGTTAAGTCAAATGGATTTGTGGAGGTCTGGCTAAGTAAAAGCACCAGTTGGGGAGAGGGAACGAAAATCGCTCAATACCCAGCCAAGCCTGAACAGTCTTCACTAGGTGTGAAGTTGTCGGCCTATAAAGCATACTACATAGACATAGTGTACGCGCGTGGCGGAGAAAATAACGGTGCTCAAATTCAGCTTTTATGGAAAAGACCGGATCAAAATGACTTTGAAGTTATCGATGCGCAGTATTTTGCTCCCTACAAAAATGACAGTGATAAAGCTCGAATGAAAGTTTACGACGACGATTTGCCGGACGTTCTTGCTTGTGCATACCTACGCCTTAAATTAGCTAATAAACATATGAAGTCAGAGACAATCAGCTACTTAGAAAGCGCTGCTGTAAGCAAGGCGTTAGACTTTTGTGAATATAAACCCAGTTATCTTCTTGATCCAGCAAACTTAGTTGGCTTTGGACAGTACCATGGAGTTTATAGACACGCTCACAAAACCTACAGCTTTCCGTATTTAAATGTCGATGGAATAGCTAGGAATCCAGCGGCAGGACCCGCATTTATGGCTGAAAATCCTTTGGAAGAACAAGAAGCACGGTCAGTAGTTGACAAATACGTTGCTTCACTCGAGAAAAGTTACGATGGGTAAGTCGTTTGCTTCATAGGTAGTGTGTATAGTCAATATAACGAGACGATTATGCATATCAAAATACTCATTTGTAGTACGTTGGAACTGCATCGACTTCAAGATATACAGCTTTACTGCATTCAAAGCATACAACTGTATGCCACAGAATAGTTGTCCTGTGTCTTAACCCACAAATGAACAGCATTGAAAGTTGCCTATCATCGTTATGTTATTTCGTAATGAATACCACACTATTTATATTCCTCTCTAATTACCTGCCGAAACATAAAGAAAATGTAGAAATTAAATGAAGTTCGATTCTCCGGCTCCGCCTAATTCCGCGGGTTATCTGAAGCACAATCATTTCATTGAGTCACACTTCAGTCTTTCATATCGTGCTGTTGTCAGATCAACCCCTAAACAAGCTGTAGGAATTTTACACAACAATCTCAGTTGGATCGACTCAAGTATACGCATTGTAATACAGTCGACGTCGTAATTCAAGCGAAACAATTTTCCTTTCGCAGAAACCAACACAAAAGTGTCTTCGACGATGAGGACTCTATTGAAACCTCATGCACTCGGCTCACTCTCAACACTGGGTAGTGACGGACAAATATGTCAACTTAACTCCTCACAATTTTGAACCTGAGACTAGCGACAATTATGAAGCATTCAGTTAACTCGCTGAACAATCGTCTAAGTCGGCCTTTACGCTTCAGTGGTGACTTAGGAATTGGTCTGTTGTTTTACACAAGTGAAAAAAGTGTTCACAGGACTTCCAATAGATCATTTTGTTACTTTGTGACTTTTCATATCTTTCTTACAAACTGCTAATACAATAAAAAAACCAAAGGAAATGATGAAGCTTTTCTCAAATATTTCATTAAGAATTGACATAAAATCTAAAAACGTCATTTCCAAATGTTTGCTTTGTTTTTCTAACAAAAAGAAAACCAGAACAAACGCGACTGTTCAACAATGCCACGTGGTCTTTTCAAACAATTTCATTTTCTTTACTTTTGCATGTAGTTATCTGTAAAATCTTGGACCGGGCCCATAAACTGCAAGTTTTTTTTTTTTTTTTTGGCATTATTTGCTGATTAAAGCCGAGGTTGATATTGCGATTGTTGCAGCCAGGATACCACTCTTCACCGGAAGCACGTACGCAGTCATTTCTTTAATTTACCAGAGAAAATTCAGCTGCAGAGATTTCTCCTAGTTTCTTTTTACTAAACATACACTCTGGCCGCGTTCACATTATCAATATTTCGGATAGCAGGTATAGTATGAACGGCAACGGCGCAGAGGTGGAACAAGTCGTTCACACATCCAACATCGTGCTGGAGCAGTTGGTGAACTAAATCCTAGCACTCACTCCTGAGTATTTACTTACGTCTCAGTAGGTTCAAGTCGTCTTTCCTACTTATTCACTTCCGCTGTTGTACGAATACCTAGTCACACTGGACCAAAGTGAGGAAAAAAACCTATCCGATATGTGACTCTCCACTTTCGATCGAGATCTGGGCGACTTAGCTTCGCTCTGTTAGAGGAGAAATCTCGCCGAAATCACCGTTCTTATCGCGGTGTGAACAGAAGCCGTATTGGTATGGTTTCCGTCCGGTGCCGGCGCAAAAGCTGTCCGGTGTAGGGTGAAAATAGCTTAATTTTAAAATTTTATGTGAGTCTTCTCTACGAAGATAAGACGTTCGCTTGATATGGACTATGCAGTTTATACAATTTGAACTTAACAAAATCACTGTATCGTGGTTTGGAGCAAATGAACTGGCTTCGTACAGAAAATTGTACAACGCTGTTACGATACAGAGCAATATCATTGCTACTTCAGTAGGGACAGTGTTCAAAGTTACATCAACTTCTCGCAAGTAAAAAGCTGCAAATTTATAACTTTTGCTGTTTATCGAGCCGATATGACATTTGGGTTTGCAAAACAAAATGTGGGACTCCTAATCTTACATCCTTTCTACGTTTACTAAAACAACAAACTCATAAAACAGAATTAAAAAGTCTCAATGCTGAGTCCGAGAAATGGAAACCTGTCCTCGGCCACTTCTACTACTAACTTTAGCTCAATTATTTTTTTCCTCTGTGCGACCTTCCCCAAGGTGCATAAAGCCTATTCCGAGCTAGAAAACAACTGTGTGTGTATTACCAAGACATATTTTTTTTCGAATTCATAAAAACGACCATCGTATTTTGAATAACACAAATCATTGCATGTTATCCTTAACTACTACACTGCAGTACTGTACAGTGGTGTGTTTTTTCTTAACCTCTTTTATTTCCGCCTTCGTACTTTTTTTTTGTCATATTACCATTGTTATTGTCAATGAGGTGCAAAAAGGTAATAATAATAATAATAATAATAATAATAATAATAATAAACTTCGTACAGTTTTTTCCACAGTTTTCTCTGTAGTCCGTTGACCGAAACTCGCTTTAGTATCTCGAACTGCTACAAGCGTGACAGGCGGCATAAGTAATTAAGAGTACGGTAAAATCAGTTGAATAGCTGTGTTGCGCTTTTTACCATGCACGAGTAAAATAGCCTGTCCTGCAACAAATCAGGTTGTTGGAGGTTGCGAAAAGTTGTGGCAGGTAGCAGAGAGAAGTTGTACCGTTTACAACAAAATCTGTACATGCGGCGTATTTTACCAGCCGAGGGCAAACTTGTTTGTAGCAAGTGACGAAAACCTACGGAAAAAAGAGCACTGGAAACTATGTGCAACTTGTTTTGTAGCATTACTGCAGAACGAGTTGAAAAGCGACGTTCTGCGTCTAACCTCCCACGAATCAAACACAAATCAGGAGGGTCTGAATGGGGGGGTCCACTTGTCGGTTGTCGGTTAAAATTTAGTAATTTTGTCGGTAGTCGGTTAAAATTTTCGATCTTTGTCGGTAGTCGGTTAAACTTTTCGATTTTCGTCGGTTGTCGGAAAATCTCAGTTAATAAGTAAAAACGCTTGTTGATTATTAATATTTTTTTATGTATTTTACCCACTTTTCAAGACTTTGATCCCTAAGGAAAGAGTAAAACTTGCAAGAATGCATCATTTGATTGTGCCTAAACCGTGCATTAACTCTTGTTTTTTTACGCAACATGATCGTTTATTTCATCATTGTTTGCCATTAAATGAATATAGTACTGATAAAATCACCAAAGCTTTTATTGTAAGTGCGAACTTGGTTTCCCTGTCGAAAAAGTAATTAATTAATTAATTGATGGATAGTGAAAAACTGCATCCCTCTTATGTTTTGGTTCTAACAAGCATGTCCTTTGCCATAATTTTCCTTTCTCAAAGAAATAGCACTTTAGGTGGTTCTTTAAAATTTTGGCAAGGTTGTGGTTGGTTTTGGATGAGATTCCACTTTTTCATTAAAGCTTCTTTTTTATAGACACTAAGGGCTGGTATTATGTCACGAAAGGCAATATTTCAGTATTTTTCTTCCTGGTTGTTTTATTTCAGGAGCGCTGCCCTCCTTTCTGTGAGTTTTACTTCTAATAGCAATTTTTCTTTCAAAATTGTGTGGCTAGCCTCTGTCCATCAAGCTCTTTTGAAATCTGAAATACTTCCTCAGAGGAGTTTGTTCGTAGGATTCTCAAGGCTTCTCGTTTGTCAAACAGGCGCTTTAACAATTGGTGTGTGATAAGAGGTGAAATTGTATACACCGTAAGGTTTCCTTTTCAAATGCGTCTTTACGTCAAGGATAGCTTTTTCTCATTTTTTCGCTGAATGTTGTACCTTTGAATACAACCGTTTCTAATAAGAATGTCTCATTTTCAGGTATTTCGGCCGTGAATTTCATAGGAGGGCATGTAAAATTACTTGTTCCGCGAAGAAAGCTACGATGTCTCGTTTACTTATGTCCCATAGGGAAAAGATGTCATGTAGCGTTTTCAAACAGCTGGTTTAAAGACGGTATTGCTTAAACTTTGTGTTTCAATATGTGCCATGAAAATGTTGGAAAGGAGACTAGTGCCTTTGTGCTCATCGCGGTACCGTGGGTTTGAACTGATAGTGCTTTACATTAAACGGGAAGGAATTTTCTTTGAGGATTAATCTAAGCAAGAAACGTTCGGTTTTTTCACCTTTGACTTTTCGAAAAAATGTGACTTTGTGATTTTGATATTGGCTGTAGCAATGTACCTGTATCAACAACAAAAAAAGGAAATTCTTTCCCTTAGGCCATCTGATGAGTCATAAATTTAAAGAGGTTACTTTCTCGAGCTAACGGTTAGAATAAATACAAATTGCTCTTTTTTCTGGAAACAAATATTGATAATATCAGCCCGTGTCGGTAGTCGGTTAATATTTTTCCTGTCGGTAGTCGGTAATTTTTTACTCGTTTTGTCGGTAGTCAGTAATATTTTTCGCCCTTTGTCGCGAGTCGGTTAACCCCATTCACACCCTCAATCAGGTTGCCGCAGGTTGCAGAAACTTTTAAAGAGGAATAGTTCTATTTTTTTGCAACAACCTTTAGCAACATCCAAAAACTTAATTTGTTTCAAGAAAGGTTTGATTCGTGAATGGTAAAACGTGCAACGTCGCCTTCAATTCGTTTTTCAATGATGTTGCAAAGCAAGTCTGAGTTGCACGTTTTTGTTCTCCGTTTTACCACCAACGTTCATGCCCTTCTTGCAACAAATCGGGTTTCTCCAAGTTGCGTGAATACTGACATCTAATTGGATAAATTAAGCGCGGGAAGTCAAGTCATACACGGGTTTTAAGACGCTTGCTGCAAAAGAAGTTTGTCTTGGACTAGTAAAAGCGCAGCATGTACAGATTTTTATCAGGTAATGTTCTTTTGCGAATATATATGTATCTTTTTGTGCCAACACTGCTTATCAAAATTTTATCATGATCTGTAAACTATACTCTCTTGTCACTTTACCAACTGAAAATTTCAAGTTTCCTACAAGCTCGCAAAACTAATTTGTTCCTCGACTGAAAGTTCTTGTATGCCTAATAAAATTCAGAGAAACCGTTGGGGCAGTGGTCCGTAACTAGAAGTAACTAGAAAGTCCTTTAAAATTCATCAGCTAATGTGAAATTGTTTTGGAACTTCGACAACGACTTTCTCAGTGGTAGAGCGAGCCTGCAATTCGAAGTTTCGAGAAATCGCGCGTAAACTTAAAGTTAAACCTCGCCTAACTTTTACGTTTATGCGGGGCCATTCACCCACGAGCCTCTGATTTATGTACGTGAAAATTACGCGACAGTCACCTGTAGCTAATAAGCGCGTGTTTTCTTTGCCCTTTCCCAGAATTTCTTACGCGCGTTAATGTAATCTTATTCTCCAGGGCCGGGTTGTTCGAAGACGGGTTAAGATAACCCGGGGTTAGTACGAAATTTGAACTAAGATATGAGAGCTCAAAAAGCAAATTTAGTTTAATTCTCTTTGCCTACAATTTGATGATTGGATACTCTAAAAATAATAGAGAAAATTATTCGAGAGAGTGCTTTTGCTAAACTGTAAAAGAAACCCGGGTTAAAATTTAACCCCGGGTTAGCGCTAACCGGCGTACGAACAACTGGGCCCTGCAGTCTTTTTCGTTTTAAAACGAACTAGGTTTATTTTGTGATCCTGTCTAAATCTTCATATTCATTTTCACCAGAGTAAAAGGTTTCTGATCTGACGATATTGATCAGGACAAAAATGTTTCCTTTAAACTGCAGGAAATACAAATTCAGATCCATTAAGCACGTAGAAATGAAAGCTGACCCTCAGAAAGGGAAGAGATATCTCCTTGAACTTGTTGTTCAGGACCTCACTGATGGAAAAAGTTATTTGCTGGCGGAATATGTATTTCTACCGAATGGAAAAGACGCTTCTTTATGTTACCCAAGTGGTCTGCAGTGGGACAAGAAAGCGGATGTCTTCTTAATACTTACAGCAAAGAACCTGGGTCGATGGGTTCATCATTTTATAAAGAACGTTGAAAAAATCGTGCAAGAAACAAAAGATGACCATTTACACGTGGTTATTTATGACTTTGGAAGCCCCGATATTGACATTGAACAGGCTTTCCAAAGAAGCACTTTAAAGAATTACCATTTTATCATAAAGCCAGGACGCTATTCGCGCACAACCTCTTTCAGTGAAGCTATAAAATCTATTAATAATTCGGACGCTATTGTTGTTACCATCGATCTTCATCTTGATATTGGAAGTCAGACCATAAATGACATACGTAAGGTAAGCCTCTCTGTCAATAGGGAGTTTAAGCAACGACGTTTTTGAGCGACGCGCGTCAACTGGAAGTGGAATTTTTGCAATTTTCGGCCGTGATTTTGAACAAATTTTCTAGCAGTTTGTCTCTATCAGAGTAAAGACATTTAGCAATACAAATTTGGTAGCATCAAGGCATAATTAAAGGCTAAAGGACTCACTTCCGGTTGACGTGCGTCGACGTCGTTGATTAAAAATCCCTATTATTGGGCCTCGTCCACACCTATGCGATTTAATACACTTGGAAACGACGTTTGGTAAAGTTGATCAAGTTAAGTCTGTCTCGGCCGGCCTAGAATAGACGTAATAGACCAATGAATTCAATAGAGAATGCGCAATTTGCTTTGGTTTCTCTAAATGATCTTGTAGCCTAATGACGTCAACTGAGTGGGTCAAGAAACGAAATTGAAAAAATAACAGCAGCAACTCCTCCCTCCTGCAATCTCGACCCCAGAGCTTTTCTGTGCATAAGCGCTGCCGAGTCAGAAGCGTAAGCACGAGGATCGAGAACACCCGTTCCTGTTGTTCTCAAAAGCCTCGTTTTCATTAGTGACCAAAAACGCCTTTAGAAATTCGAAATCTGGACACATTTGATATTCCCCCACTACCCATTGTTGTTCGCTTTCGCACATTAATTGACTTCTATTTCATTTCAGCACTGTTCCAAAGGAAAGACAGTTTACGCTCCTCAAATCGTCTTCTTGCATTGTGGTGGCAGTAGCAATATGCCCAGAGGAGTCTGGTATCACTATAGTTATGGCACGATAGCAATGTACAAACGGGACTGGGAAACCTTCGGAGGATTTTCACAAGGTTTCTTTAACAAAGTCACGTGGGGTGGGGAGGACTGGGATATAATTGACGGCGCAGTTAAGGGTGGACTGGAAATAGAACGCAAGCGGGCGCCATGGATTTATCATTACCATCACACGAAGGATGGAATGTGGCAAAAACGTTAGATGGCCTCTTTTTGTTTTTATTTTGGTTGTTTATTATTGTTAATTTTGTACTCGTACTCCCTTCTCATAGCCTATGTGACAGGCGTTAAAAGAGGAAGGGTGAGGGGGAATTTGGGCGCTCAAGCTACCCTAGCTTTCTCATCACCCTCTACTCCCTGTATTACAAACGCGACTGTGAAAGAGTCAGCCCAAACTGCTGACAGAGACGTCTGGAGACGAGTCAGCGCAAAAGTTACAATGATCATCCCCTAAGAGTATTTCAGTAAAGCGAAATTGATTCAGTGATTGCATAAACCGCTTAAAGTGTCAGTTCTTTAAGAATCATAGAGTAAGAAAAAAAAAAGGTTTTGGAAGAGATGGGACGTGTCTCTCGCGAATTCTTTTCGTCCTTGCAAAGCTTTAATAGATCGGGATTGTGATAGCATAATTGTTGGCATGATTCGTCATCACGAGCATAATTTTCATCTGTTTTCTGAAAAATGCACTACCAGTATAAGTTGCACTGTTGACCAGTCTTGCAGCACAAAATTGTTATTTACTGATCATGCAACCTTTTCTTTTGGCCCGAGGTCAGTGTTACAGGCAAATTTAAGCAACAACATCATTTCTTTTGCCTGCTTATCAGTTCTTACATTCATAGGACCTTAATCCCACAGGAAGTGACCCGGGAAGTGGCGTCCGCGCTAAATGCGTTTGCTCTTAACTTGTTTGCTGCATAGTAATACAAGCATTGCTAGAAGCATATTAATGTGGGTATTCTGAACATAGATACTTTATAGTGCGAGCTGGTGCTGCGAGATACCTCAAAAATAACCTAATGAAAGAGAAAAATAGAGAAAAGAATTACCAACCTTCAAACCACAGTTCACTAAAAGAACTGTCGAAATAGTCAATATTGCTTTCCCGGGAATCTTCCTGAGCGAATACCATGCAAGCGAAACGACTAAAACGCTACAAAAGGCATAAAAATACTTTTTGCTCCATACAGAAAACTTTTTCATTGATAAAAAAATAAATTAATAAACGCCCAAAGGATTTTGAGCACAAAAAATACAAGAAAAGTACCGTTACCTTTAAAAAACGACCTGCAAGGCTATGAATCGCTGTTTTTCCTTCGTCCCTTCCCATGAGTCCCCGCGCGCCTCAACCTAATCCCAATCTTCTCTCACCGCAAAAACACATAAATAGCGACTAGGTACTCGCCTGATCTTGATTCCCTTTTATATACATGCGAAACTGTCAATCATTTACAAATCATTTGTTGCTTGGGCGTTTCCATGAGAACCGGCCGAGCTATAAAATGGGAAGGCGGTTTTTTTCTTCTGGCACAAATTACCCTCTGGCGCATACAGCGCGTGCGCAAAATATAAGAGTATGCGTAAAACAGGTCAGCGTTCTAAACCAAAGCACAGAACACATTGCTGCTTGAGACATGGTGAATAGGCATCTGTATGTAAAAGATGGCGAGCAAACGACTGACTGACTAACTCCTCTGAGTGAACCTTATCGAAGTAGTGAGCTCTCAACGGAATTTGAACAGAGTGTTTCTGATCGACTCAAGAGTCTTGTCACCGAAGATACTAGGAACTTGCTGCATTATTTTTATTGAACAGCGCACTTGCTAGGCTATTTTCTCTAAAATAAAAGCATTTTTGCATGTAGAGGAGGAACAATATGTTCTTCTAGCATTACTCTTTACTTCTAAAGAATAGATTTATAACTGTAGATAATGTCGCATACTCATGGAAAAATTCAGACTTTAATGCTTGTCGCTGGAGTGTTTTCGCCTACATGTATTTAACAACTACACTCATCTGGCCATGTTTTTTTTTCCAAGGCTTTTCTTCACACGTGTATAAACAAGATGATATTGCGGTTCCTGACTAACAAAAATAATTTAATTGCTGAGCAAAGCGTTGAATGACGTGTGCTATCAACGGAATTTGAACAGAGTGTTTCTGATCAACTCAAGGGTCTTAGGGTCTTGGATAGCCTGCGTGGCAAGCGTTTCCATTTGGCCTGGTTTCGGAGCAAAGAAAGACTGACTTCAAAGCCGAGTTAATAGGGTGCCTTACTTGTGCCATTATTCGCGCGGTCTTTGACTCTCGTTCCTCGTTCTTTGTTCCTACACCGCACGGAAACGCTTGCTACGCAGGCTAGGTCTTGGAATGCCTCTTAGACTGTAAAACAGTCGGGTTTTTTTTCTTCTCAAAATCAGAAAAAAAATCGGTAAAGCGTGGCGTAAGAGTCTTACACGCTCTAGCCTCGCATGCCCGTTGGGTGTGTGAGGCGAGAGCAGTCAAACAAAAGGTCTGGAACGGGGCTGAAAACAGAGAGCGAGACTGGGGAGAGACGCTAAAAATACGGACTGTCCGTTTTGCGTACGTTCTATTCGTTCTAATTACCCGCTTCTCCCAGGCACGGGCAACTCCCACTGGCTAAATTTCGATGCAAGCTGTAGTTTTAGTGTCTCTCCCCAGTCACGCTCTCTGTCTTCAGCCTCGTTCCAGACCTTTTGTTTGACTGAAAGCGCGTACTTGAATACTCAAAAATAAGGACTGTTTTGCAGTCGAAAAATGCCTCTATATTTAAGCCAGCTGAGAAAATGAATTGAGTGCTGCAATTATCTTTTATGTAACTATATCCTTGCTTTTTTGCTTACGGCTTTTCCATTACTGCAGTCTAATACGCTATAGTAATGCAAGCATCGTTTCCAGATGTTAATGTCGTTTATGCGTCAGACTGTTGTTATTTCAATATTGGTTGGCAGCATTTGAAGATTGTGATTTCTTTATACGGATGCCGAGCTCACGAAGTGGAAATGCGTCTAGTTTCCGAAGGTTCTGTACAAACAAAGCCGTAGTGATGTAAGCTTAAAGTATATATGCGAAACATAAATTCATTTGATGTAAATTAGCAAGCATTGCATGACTACAAGTTTTCTTTATTCCACAAACTGTCTGACGGTTCACCTATTCCGCAACCATACATATGGGATTTTGAAGGCCCATGAAACTGACAATCAAAATGGATATCTTTTTTTCTACCTTTGATTGTTATTTTTTTAAAGGAAGTGAAATTTCCTTTCTATTACATCCTGTTATGCTAATGGTGATGAACAAAACCTTGTGTGTTCACACCTGAACCAAACATAATTAGTTAAACCAGGTTTGATTGAATCAGAATCCCTTGCAAAATGCTTGCAAAACGGTGGAAAGATGTGGCTGTGAATGAAATATATGTATGAATTTAGACTCTAAACCTGCGTTTTATTTAAACATGTTGAAAGACAAGCAAACATCAGTAAGAGACATGACCTCGATGAGCAAAATTTTAAACTGTGTTGAACTATACGGATTGAAATGTGTTTAGATGTGTTGTGAATAACGAATCAAATAATAAGTTATATTCACTTTTAACACTCTATTTATTTACATGAACGGGCCGCAGGTGATGAGCGAATTAGACAATAGGAAGTTTGACATCATTAAGCATTCCTTCAAATAGCAACATAGGAAATTTACAAAAAATTCGCTTGTTGACAAGTTGTATTATTTTGTGTTATATCTTTATAAGGTATTTAAATAGGGCAATCCCAATAGACGCAGAGTACAGTTTTGGAGTTGAGGTGCATACTTTTCGTTTAAAATTACAGTAGTAACAAGTGGCATTTTGTTTCAATTGTCAATGGACTTATATTACAACACTTTCCAAAAACACGCGAACCCTGAAGTTCAAAAGCCGCCTTCACAACTATTGTGTTTTTTTACTGCCTTCAATCATGAATACATAATAGCAGTCACAAGTAACGCACCGGACTTGCTTGTAGAAACAGAAAATTACTGTTTAAAACTATTTAAACCCCAAAATTGACCCTGTCACACAAGCGTAGAACGACGATAATTTTTGGAATTTCCGGTTAGTTCAGATTAGATCAGATTAGCCTTGGGGTCATGCTCACTTGTAGCTTTACTTGTGCGAGTTTGGGGAAACTTTTTAGCTGAGGAGCTGCCATCCTTTGAGAAGAATGGGCCGAGGAAAAGTGAGCATGCAACGCCAGCTATTGATTTTTTAATACTACGCGTTCGCTGACGAACGCAGCGATCTAATTGGTTAAAAGTGACAGGCGAGGACGGGCAACATAATTATGACAAAAACCAAGGTCACGGAGCACAAACATAGCGTCGGTAGGCCTACACTACTTTTGCCTCAAATGCCGCTTAGTTATATTTACAGTTTTCTTTTCAACGGGTAGATTCAGTTATGCTCTGGAGGCATTACAAGCCGCAGGCTCGATTTTCGGGGGATTGCGACGTTCAACGTCGCAATCTTCGCATATTTCTGAAGGGCGAGGCGCCAAGTCTATTGTTTTGAACCAAGGGTTATATTTCATCAAGAGACCCTGAGCCTATCTTAAAGCTGTCAACAATGTTCGTTTTATTGAGCAATCTTTCATCTTCGACACTTAATCCAGTTTATCTTAAGTGGACACCCAACCTAGTTGCTATTCACGTGCACTGTCGAAAGCATAATATCAAATAGACTTCAAAAATTCTGCATTGGAGCTTCACTCTTCGTCTTTAATTTTAGCTGACCCACTCAATAAACAATAAATAAGAACAATATTACCGAAAAATAATTACAACTGAGAACTTGATGAATAAACAATGAAAACAACAACTCAATAATCTCTCAGGGAGATCAGCTGCCAAAGCGGATACCCGCGAGGTTTGTTCGGTTTCAACACAGACGGAGGAAATTTTTACATCGCTAGTATAAATCTGGCCTAATTGTCACATTTGATCGAAGAGAGATATTTACGGGAAAAAAACTATCACAGTTCACAAATGATTTAGACATTATCTTAATATTTTACCTTAAACTGTCGAAATTAAAGTATTGCCGCCCGCGGACAAAACTAGCTTTTTTCCGGTTTCCGGTGTACATCAAACACAGGCATCACGCTGAATATTATCCAGACAGAGAAACGTAGATTAGAAAAAAAATCACAATTACTAAATTTCGCTTTTAAAACCAACACCACTTGTCGTAAGATTGGGCGCATCGCATAAGAGCTAAAGACTTAAGAGGGAGAGAAAATAAAAATCTACTGAATTATATACACTAACAAAAACAAAATATGAACAAAAACAACAACTCTGTAACTACTAGCTAAAACACGATCGATTCAAGCTGTGACTTACTTTATACTTTATCACAGCGCTGCCTGTAAGCCATTAGGAAGAGGAGAGAAAAATCTACCGAATTATACAAACTAAAGCAATGTAAAAAAGCTGCATTTACTAGCTAAAACACGATCGATTTTAGCTATGTACTATTCACTTTAAGAAAATCTCCCTTCACCTCTTAAACTTGGGCGCGCCGCCTGTAAGCCAAAAGGGAGAGGAGAGAATAATCTACTGATTTACCAAACTAACACAGCGTATAAAAACTGCAATTGGCTAGGTAGTAAAACATGATCGACTCAAACTACGAATGTTTCAATTTAAAAAAATCTCTCTTCACCTCTTAAACTTAGGCGCGCCGCCTGGAAGCCACGGGGGAGAGGAAAGAGTAACCAAACTAACACAGCGTATGAAAACTGCTATTGACTAGCTAGTAAAACATGGTCTATTCAGGCTACGAGTTTTTTACCGTTGAAAAAAATTTCTCTTCACCTCTTAAACTTGGGCGCGCCGCCTGTAAGCTAAGAGGGAGAGGAGAGAAAAAATTACTGAATTATCCAAACTAACAACGCATGAAAACTGCAATTGGCTAGCTAGCTAAAACATGACGATTCAATCTACGAGTTTTTTACCTTAAAAATCTCTCTTCACCTCTTAAACTTGGGCGTGCCGCCTGTAAGCCAAGAGGGAGAGGAGAGAATAATCCACTGAATTATCCAAACTAACATAGCGCATGAAAACTGCAATTGGCTAGATAGTAAAACATGATCGATTCAAGCTACGAGTTTTTTACCCTTGAAAAAAATCTCTCTTCACCTCTTAAACTTGGGCGCGCCGCCTGTAAGCTAAGAGGGAGAGGAGAGAATAACCTACTGAATTATCCGAACTAACACAGCGTATAAAAACTGCAATAGGCTAGCTAGCTAAAACATGACGATTCAATCTACGAGTTTTTTAACTTAAAAAATCTCTCTTCACCTCTTAAACTTGGGCGTGCCGCCTGTAAGCCAAGAGGGAGAGGAGAGAAAAATTTACTGAATTATCTAAACTAACACAGCGCATGAAAACTGCAATTGGCTAGCTAGCTAAAACATGACGATTCAATCTACGAGTTTTTTACCTTAAAAAATCTCTTTTCACCTCTTAAACTTGGGCGTGCCGCCTGTAAGCTAAGAGGGAGAGGAGAGAAAAATTTACTGAATTATCCAGACTAACACAGGATATGAAAACTGCAATTGGCTAGATAGTAAAACATGATCGATTCAAGCTACGAGTTTTTTACCCTTGAAAAAAATCTCTCTTCACCTCTTAAACTTGGGCGCGCCGCCTGTAAGCCAAGAGGGAGAGGAGAGAATAATCCACTGAATTATCCAAACTAACATAGCGCATGAAAACTGCAATTGGCTAGGTAGTAAAACATGATCGATTCAAGCTACGAGTTTTTTACCCTTGAAAAAAATCTCTCTTCACCTCTTAAACTTGGGCGCGCCGCCTGTAAGCTAAGAGGGAGAGGAGAGAATAACCTACTGAATTATCCGAACTAACACAGCGTATAAAAACTGCAATAGGCTAGCTAGTAAAACATGATCGACTCAAGCTACGAGTGTTTCAATTTAAATAAATCTCTCTTCACCTCTTAAACTTGGGTGTGCCGCCTGGAAGCCAAGAGGGAAAGGAGAGAGTAACCAAACTAACACAGCGTATGAAAACTGCAATTGGCTAGCTAGTAAAACATGGTCTATTCAGGCTACGAGCTTTTTGCGCTTGAAAAAAATCTCTCTTCACCTCTTAAACTTGGGCGCGCCGCCTGTAAGCTAAGAGGGAGAGGAGAGAAAAATTTACTGAATTATCTAAACTAACACAGCGCATGAAAACTGCAATTGGCTAGCTAGCTAAAACATGACGATTCAATCTACGAGTTTTTTACCTTAAAAAATCTCTCTTCACCTCTTAAACTTGGGCGTGCCGCCTGTAAGCTAAGAGGGAGAGGAGAGAAAAATTTACTGAATTATCCAAACTAACATAGCTCATGAAAACTGCAATTGGCTAGATAGTAAAACATGATCGATTCAAGCTACGAGTTTTTTTACCCTTGAAAAAAAATCTCTCTTCACCTCTTAAACTTGGACGCGCCGCCTGTAAGCTAAGAGGGAGAGGAGAGAATAACCTACTGAATTATCCGAACTAACACAGGATATGAAAATTGCAATTGGCTAGCTAAAACACGATCGATTTAAGGATCCGAGTTCTTTTTACTTAAAAAATCTCTCTTCACAAAATGCGTTCCTATAATCCATTCCTCGAAATTTGGATCTGTAAATCACTTTCGGTGAAAATTTAACATCGTGCAGAAAATACTAAACGAGCTGGGCCCAGCGTGACATAAATTGAAGGAAACCATCACATTCACGGACAAAAGAGTATCGCCTTTAGCTATTCAGATCCAGGAGACACCTTTGGAGAAGACTAAACAACCTAAAACTCTTCTTTAGCCGCAAAGGAAGAGATTTACGTTTCAAAAGAGGTCGAAGAAAGTGCTCTTGCATCAGAGGGTAAATCATGCCGACCAGAAACAATAACCGCAGAAAATCAATATGCGTGTCATGACCTCTCAGTATGAAACAAGCGGCAAAATTCACATTTACTCATTCAAAGAGTAGAACCCAGAATATAATATACCCACCAGAGAAAACAATTTTTGGAACAAGCAGCATTTTGGCACGAGGTAAAAGTCGTGTGTTGCCTACCAGGCCCCTTTTTACACTCTGTTAGATGGTTCGAGCATTTTGGCGGGATCACGGCTCTTTTGGCGCGTGTTGTAAACGCCCTTTGAATTATAATATTTGTGCGTTATTGTATAGTGATCGAGGATATACACAATACCAAAGGCAAGTAAATATTTTCCTCAGTTTTCCTCAGTGTCGTCAAACCGGCTTCACCGATGTGCTCGAACTCCGCATGCGAGAGCCATAACAAGCTGCTCCTCTACCTTTTAAATAATAAGGGTCTCTCTTACCTTATATCGGCGAACACAGTTTCTGTCCTTCGGACATAATGCGAAATAACATCCAGAACTCTTCACGTTGAACTTTTGAAACCATTTCGGCGACAATATGTAACTTACCAGGTAACGTACCGAATAATTATTACTTTGGAGGGTTCGAATTCGACCTTCATAAAGCGCTAGATTTTGCCCTTCGCTTAAGAAATGAAAAAAATATTTCTTTTTTTTCCAAGACTTGCACCAAGACCCTTTTTTAACACCAACCATGAATTCAAGTATTTTCATTAAGTGATTTTGACGAGAACCATAGCTGAGTTAAAATACCTCGCTCCGATGGTATAAATTCGGCGCGCAGAAGACAAGCTCTGATATTTGACCAAATTTGTGTCCTGTCCTAAAATGAGTTTATTGACAGATGAACTGACAGAAAGCGATTAATGTGCACACCTGAGGTGCGCAAGGAAATGTGTCAAGACTAACGCCTTGTAGTTACTTGAGTCCAGTTTGTGGGTATCTCCATGGAAATTAAGGATCCCTGGTGCGTGCACGAAAATCGACCTTGCGGCTCGTAATATCTTAAAGCAAATTCCGTAGCCTTTGTTTTCACTTGTCACACACTGAGAGGCCATGAGGTTTGTTGCCGCCTGTTTATAGCAGGTAGATAGTGCTATGGAAATGTTATTTCTGCCGCTTGCCGAAAAAAAAGTGGTCTGCTTCACGCAATTGATTTCTTTGGAATTTGTCTCTGACCGGATTTGACCTCTGATGCAGTTTAGCATGACATCTACAAGTACAACTTCCTGTCAGTTTGTTTGCATTTGCTTTGTTCCAATTGGATAGTATCTTGACACTTTGAAAGGGGGGTAATTTTACTCTACAATCAATAGCACGCGTACAGCCTTACTTTTCCTCGCTGGATGGCGGCTCGGCCGCCAAAATAATTTTCCCCGAGTTCGCGCAAGTGCAGTGAGGCTGCTCGCAGGCTACTCTACCACGTGTATTGATGGGTTTTATAGTAGCCTGTGCCTCCCCTCAGAAAAAAATCGCTATCGCAGCCCGTTCAATTCGCCTTTCGGTGAGTCTAGTTTTCACAGCTTAATCATTAGAAACTACAATTTTTCACTTATTTTATCAAAACGGAAGAAAAATTACATGAGCCCTCACACCATTCCGCTGTCTGTCGGAAATTTCTCGCCATGAAGAGATTACTTGTGGTAGCTGCTGGTGTCGTCTCTCTGTATATTGTATTGGCTGTTTATTCTATTTCTGGTCGAGGGCGATCATCGATCCAGCCTACTGAGGTGGCCCTTATACAGACAGAAGAAGTTCATATGGAAAACGAACCAACAACAAAGGCGAAGGTTGTTCACTTCCTCAAAGGTTTGAATCAACATGTATGGACAAAGAATTGTCAGAAAAGTCTCGAACAACTTTGCAATTTCCCAGTTTTTCCGAATGCACCAGATTCGCGAAGCATCGTAAAAAACGTCAACATCACTTCATCTGTAAAAGATGTTGATGGCATTCGATTACTGGGATTTCTTCGGCCGAATGTGACTGGTGAATACCTTTTCACCGTTACGTCAAATGGAGTTGTCGAGGTTTGGCTGAGTAAAAGCATTAATTGGAAAGAGGGAGCGAAAGTCGCTCATTATCCAACAAAACCTCAAGAATCTTCTAAGCTCGGTGTGAAGTTGGCCGCCCATTCTACATATTACATAGACATATTATACGCAAGTGGCTCAGAGAATAACGACGGTGTTCAAATTCAGCTTTCATGGAAGAGACCGGATAAAAATGCCTTTGAAGTTATCGATGGGCAGTATTTGGCTCCCTACAATAATGACAGTGATAAAGCTCAAATGAAAGTTTACGACGACGATTTGCCGGACGTTCTTGCTTGTGCACCACTACGCCTTAAATATGCTAATAAACATATGAAGTCAGAGACAACCAGCTACTTAGAAAGCGCAGCAGTAAGCAAGGCGTTAGACTTTTGTGAATATAAACCCAGTTATCTTCTTGATCCAGCAAACTTAGTTGGCTTTGGACAGTACCATGGAGTTTATAGACACGCTCACAAAACCTACAGCTTTCCGTATTCAAATGTCGATGGAATAGCTAGGAATCCAGCGCCAGGACCCGCATTTATGGCTGAAAATCCTTTAGGAGGACGAGAAGCACGGTCAGTAGTTGCCAAATACGTTGCTTCACTCGAGACAAGTTACGCAGGGTAAGTCGTTTGCTTCATAGGGAGTGTGTATATAGTCAATATAACGAGACGATTTTGCATGTAAGATACTCATAGGTAGTACCTTGGAACTAGATCCACCTTATGACATACAGCTCTATACTGCACTCAAAGCACATCAGCTGCGCTGTATGCCACAGAATTATCCGGCGCTGTGGCTATGTGCCCTGCAGCCGGGAGGGGTCTTAAAAAACTAAATGCCCGGCAATCAGAAAATTTTCTAGTATTTCTGCAAAATATTTTTACATAATCGTTTGAAAACATCCTATCTTCATTAAGAATAACCAAGCGATCAGGAAAACAAAACTGGCTTCGCAGCTGAGCTGTTATGGTTTCTTGAGCATAGGGTAGGGTTGATGCAGTTTCGACGGCTGTATTCACCGGCAGAGATACATGTACATATCATTGAAATAGCAATGGGTGACACAAGTAATACATGTTTACAGTCATGACTGCACGAAATCTTATTTTAATTCGTGTCCAATGACCAAAGGTCGTTGATATGCAATACTACGAAACAGCTTTAATTACCACTTCTAAGAGTTTAGGGACGGGCCATTAGAAAAGTTATGGGGGGGGGGGGAGGGGGGAAGGTGTGGAATGTTTGAGCCGCAGGAATTTCTTTTCGTTATCAAATACACGGAATGCAAATATGGCTGACCTCTCGGCCGGCCCGGGTCTAGGTGCGCGAAAGTGAAGCTAGTGAGGCCTCAAGAGTTTTGTTCTGACTGCGCGTCTTAGCGATTGAGTCGATCGATATGGTTTGCTTCGAGTTGTTGAGTGCCTGAGCACCACCAAAAAGGAGATTTTACTCTAGCTGGAACTACCTTAACTTTCCCGAGATCTTTTCACAAAGAATGTAATGGATTCAAGCGATTTGGCGCGGCGATGGGAAGCACTCTACAGCGAAAACGCAAGTGTAGTCGCTTTACTTGCTTTAGAAGAGAGGACTCAAGAAAGTATTTGAATGAAAGAATTTTCGTAAGAGATGTTACTGTTCTATGATGTTTGCATTGTCTGTTATTAATCAAACAAAAGGTAAACATTCTAGAGAACGGGAGCATCCACTTTCGACTTTAAGATCTGTTAGATTTCACGCTGGAAACAGCTGCATTGAAATATAACATTAGTGACGAGTGTGAATGAAACACAACAATAGCAATTGCCTGTTAACCCTGGAAGCGTGGCCCGTGAAAGCATGTAAGAACCAGAAGAAAGCGACATGTTTGAAGAACAGTTCTTTTATCAAAGTGCACTGAAAAAACTAAGGAATTGTCGCGAACTAAGAAGGTAAGAAGAAGGAAAAAAGTTCTGGCAGGGAAAGAGCGTGCAAGGTCGTGCAAGTATTCGAGCATTGTATTTGCCCTTGCGTGTGATCTATTTTAGCAACTTGTCGAAAGGTTTCGAGATAAACTAATAGCGTTTTTCAAAAGATTGCTTCTTTTATGGCACTGCTTAATCTACCTCAATTTTACCGGCCAAGGGCAAACTTGTTTCGAAACAAGTGACGAAAAGCTACGGAAAAAGGGCAAGAAAAATGAGCAACTTGTTTTGCAACATTACTCAAGTGCAGAACGAGTTGAAAAGCGATGTTGTACGTTTAACGTCCCACAAATTAAACACAAATCAGGTTGCTGCAAGCTGCAGAGACTAAAAGGAATAGTTCTATTTTTCGCAACAACCTTTAGCAACGTGCAAAAACTTAATTTGTTTCAAGAAAGGTTTATGTTAATTCGTGAATAGGTAAAACGTGCAACGTCCCCTTCAATTCGTCTTTCAGTGATGTTGCAAAGTAAGTCTGAGTTGCACGTTTTTGTTCCCCGTTTTACCGTAACTTCAGCAAAGAAAAAGCCATGTTGCTCGTTTTACCAGACCCACGTTCATGCCCTTCTTGCAACAAATCAGGTTGTTCCAAGTTGCGTGGATACTGTCATCTAATTGGATAAATTGAACTCGGGAAGTCACGTCAGGCACGGTTTTTAATACGGTTGCTACAAAAGAAGTTTGTCTTGGACTGGTAAAACGCGCAACATGCATATCGGATTTTTATTTTTAGGTAATGTTCTTTTGTGAATATATATGTATCTTTTTGTGCCAACACTGCGTATCAAAATTCTATCATGACCTGCAAACTGTACTCTCTCGTCAGCTTCCCTACAAGCTCGCAAAACTAATTTGTTCCTCGACCGAAAGTTCTTGTATGCCAAATAAAATTCAGAGAAACCGTTGGAGCAGTGGTCCGAGCCTAGAAGTAACTAGAAAGTCCTTAAAAATTCATCAGCTGTGAAATTGTTTTGGAATTTCGACAACGACTTGTTGAGAGTTTGAGCGAGCCTTCAATTCGAATTTTCGGGAAATAGGGTATAAACGTGAAGTTAAACCTCGCTCAACTTTTAAGTTTATGCGTGGCCTTTAACACACGAACCTCTGATTTACGCACGTGAAAATTGCGCGACAGTAACCTTTAGCTAATAAGCGAGCACAGGAGCCCACACTTATGGGCTCCTGGCCCGCGTTTTCTGTGCCCATTCCCAGGATACCTTGCGCGCGTTAATGGAATCTTATTCTCCAGTCTGTTTCGTTTTAAAACAAACTGGACTGATTTTGTGATCCTGTCTAAATCTTGACCAGATTGATAGGTTTCTGATCGGACGATATTGATCAGGACTAAAATGCTTCTTTTAAACTGCAGGAAATACAAATTCAGATCCATTAAGCACGTTGAAATGAAAGCTGACCCTCAGAAAGGGAAGAGATATCTCCTTGAACTTGTTGTTCAGGACCTCACTGATGGAAAAATCTATTTTTTGGCGGAATATGTATTTCTACCGAATGGAAAAGACGCTTCTTTATGTTACCCAAGTGGTCTGCAGTGGGACAAGAAAGCGGATGTCTTCTTAATACTTACAGCAAAGAACCTGGGTCGATGGGTTCATCATTTTATAAAGAACGTTGAAAAGATCGTGCAAGAAACAAAAGATGACCATTTACACGTGGTTATTTATGACTTTGGAAGCCCTGATATTGACATTGAACAGGCTTTCCAAAGAAGCACTTTAAAGAATTACCATTTTATCATAAAGCCTGGACGCTATTCGCGCACAACCTCTTTCAGTGAAGCTATAAAATCTATTAATAATTCGGACGCTATTGTTGTTACCATCGATCTTCATCTTGATATTGGAAGTCAGACCATAAATGACATACGTAAGGTAAGCTCTCTGTCAATAGGGAGGTTAAGCAACGACGTTTTTGAGCGACGCGCGTCAACGGGAAGTGGAATTTTTGCAATTTTGGGCCGTGATTTCGAACAAATTTTCTAGCAGATTGTCTGTATCAGAGTAAAGACATTTAGCAATACAAATTTGGTAGCATCAAGGCATATTTAAAGGGTAATGACTCACTTCCGGTTGACGTTCGTCGCCCAAAAACGTCGTTGCTTAAAACTCCCTTGCCTACGGCCCCGTACAGCGTTTTCCCAGTCCCTATTGGTCAAATCGTTTCGGTGACGTATCCGAGGCGAACGGGCAGGAAACGCCTAACATTTTCGCACGGAACAATGAGGCCTAGGGACGGACTAGGCAAAAAACTCCCTATTATTGGGCCCCGTGCGCACCTATGCTGTGTAATTTGGAAACGAAATTTCCGAATAGAATACAATAGAAAATGAATGGAAGTCAGACCAATGAATTCAATAGAGAATGCGCAATTTGCTTTGGTTTCTCTAAATGATCTTGTGGCCTAATGACGTCAACTGAGTGGGTCAATAAACGAAATTGAAAAAACAACAGAGACATCTTCTCCCTCCTGCAATCTCGACCCCAGAGCTTTTCTGTGCATAAGCGCTGCCGAGTCAGAAACGTAAGCACGAGGATCGAGAATACCCGTTCCTGTTGTTCTCAAAAGCCTCGTTTTCATTAAAGACCAAAAACGCCTTTAGAAATTCGAAATCTGGAAACATTTGATATTCCCCCACTACCCATTGTTGTTCGCTTTCGCACATTAATTGACTTCTATTTCATTTCAGCACTGTTCCAAAGGAAAGACAGTTTACGCTCCTCAAATCGTCTTCTTGCATTGTGGTGGCAGTAGCAATATGCCCAGAGGAGTCTGGTATCACTATAGTTATGGCACGATAGCAATGTACAAACGGGACTGGGAAACCTTCGGAGGATTTTCACAAGGTTTCTTTTACAAAGTCACGTGGGGCGGGGAGGACTGGGATATAATTGACGGCGCAGTTAAGGGTGGACTGGAAATAGAACGCAAGCGGGCGCCATGGATTTATCATTACCATCACACGAAAGATGGAATGTGGCAAAAACGTTAGATGGCCTCTTTTTGTATTTGTTTTGGCTGTTTTTGTTGATTTTGTACTAAGAGTACCAAAAAGATTTTTCAGATTATTAGCCATGCCGATTTATGGCTAATGCAGCTTTGCAAATATATCGACTCTCTGATTTAAATAAGTCGTGTAACGAAACTGTACCTGTTATTAGGGAGCTTAAGTAATCGCGACGACACTTCTCGTAAAAAGTATAGTGTCACAGTCCCCTATCTTTCCGTAAGATCGTCAAGATCGAGCTCTTCGCGCTACGCCAGGGTGGCCATCTTGGATGAGTATCAAATCTTTCTAGGGGGAGGGGGCGGGGGGCTCTCTCCTCCGCAGAGGCCTCTTTGTGTTGTGAGGAGGCTGGGGAGAAAGAAAAAGAGAGCGCGCGGGGCACGATGGGAAGGGGAAAGAGAGAAGAGAGGCTCCCGCCTTTTCCCTCTTCCCATCTTCCCCTGCGCGCTTTCTAATTTTTCCGATTATTGCTATTTTTATAAGGATACCCAGCGGGAACCTCTGCGGAGGAGAGGGTGGGGGGGGGGGGGGGGGGTGGTCTGCACCGCTATAAACCCCGACGCCGTCCCCTCGGTACATATGTAACTAAGATGGCCGCCTGTACAGGTAAACACTCGATCTTCAGGCTACTTACAAAGTGAATTCACGCTTTTCAAAATTTATCACTTTTATTCCATGTGCTTTGATTTGACAAAAGTTGGTGAATTTTCTGGAATTAAATTCTGCAAAGAACTGTATCGAAGTTTAAAACTGAATAAGAAAATCGTCGTCTTGTCGTCAAGTCCTCAATAAAACGTGAAATTAGTCAGTTTCCGCACGTCGTGGTGGTGCAGTGAAGTTAAAGAAATATACAACAAAGCGTGAGTTGTTGAGTTGTTCTTTTGCCAATCTAAACCTATTATTGCTTTTGCGCTGTTTGCGTTGTCGTAGCGCGTCGTCTTCGTTGCTTAAGCTCCTAATCATGTGACGAGGTAAAACTCACTCTGGCGGCGCCTTTCAGTTCCATTTTCTTACAAAATGCAATTCAATACGTGCCGTATAAGTGGGTAGAATGAAGACAGATGATACTTTTCGGCAATTTAAAGAACTATATGTAAGTTGCAGTTATTGCGTGGCTTCATTCGGGCAAAATATGTTGAGGAAGGAAGCTATGGAACCTCGATACAACGAAGGAATAAAATTAACACAATTCAAATACTTAGGCACTTCATTATCGGGGTTCCCCTGTAAAACTATTGTTTTTGTTCTTTCAAAATTGAGTTTTTTGAATCTTATTAACATAATTGTATTTTCATATGGTGGGCTACTTTACTGATAAAGAAACATATTTAGGCGCGTGCTGATAGAACAGAACATAAAGTTACCCAGGTCTTTTTATAAGAACTCCTTTGTGTCTGTAAGTAATATTTTGGTAATGAATTAAATTCATTTGATATTTTATATTACAATCTTTGAAAGCTCGACGATCTTGCGAATCATTCGCTTTTTGTAGCACGTGAAAAATACAGTACATTGAAATAAAATACAGTTTATTAGTTTCATCCACATGGGTTTTTCAAAACTAATAAACAATACAAGTGTAGATAGAAAGCTAATAGACCTTGTCACAGTTTTCGACGCCATCTTGACGAGTAGACAAACGCGTGAGAAATTACAGTGTTTGTATGAGAATCCAATGTCGAATAATTTCCGTAAAACGGCTGTTCTGGAAAAAATATGAACTGTAAACTAAAGCTACACAGTAAAGGATTTTACCAACAAATTTTGGGGGCTGTTACTGTGCTTAAATTTCTCCAGAAGCTTGCTTTAGATTTTCCATATATTTGTCTGCAATTTTTCCCAGGAAATTTTTACGGACAAATGTATAGAAAATATTAAAAAAAAGGTTCTAGGTCTTCTGGAGCATGTAACGCCCTCAAATTTTTTCAGTAGAATCCTTAAGAGTGAAGCTTTAGTTTACAGTCCATATATTTTTTAAAACAGCCGTTTTACGGAAATTATTCGACATTAGATTCTCATACAAACACGATACACTGTAATTCTGTCACGGGTTTGCCTACTCGTCAAGATGGCGTCGAAAACCGTGACAAGGTCTATTTACGAGTTACATGTAGAACGAAAGTAAAAAAAGGTGATGTACATGTTTCTATATATCTATATAAAATGATTGAAAATCACTGAAAATGGAGTTTTTCAGGTTTTTTCACGGACTTTTTGAATAGACTTAATGAGGAAGAGGTTTTTTATCTGGTCGTCCAACTCGTTCCAACGCTTTGCGGCTCCATAGAATTACTGGGAACGTTGGGCTGAGGAAGTTCGAAACCTGCTCAAATCAATGTCATTAGACTGCCTAGTAGAAATCTTATGAACGTCAGATCGTTTAATAAATAATTTTACTAGAAAGATTCTCGTGGACTTGGCTATGAAGACATTTATACATCATGATGAGGTCACGATGTATAAGGAGATCTTTGACAGGTAACCAGCCAAGATCGTTTAGGACTAGCGACATCAAACTTCCTTAAACCAGTGAGAATACGGGCGGCAAAGTTCTGAACTTGCTGAAGCTTTTGCATGTCAACGGTTCTGTTTAGTGGTGCCAAACCATGCTGTCGAACAATAAAAAAGTTTACTAAACCAAGTGAATTTAGAAAAATTAAAAGTATGGATTTATCAAAGAGATGCGGTACTCTGTTAATTTTACACAAAGAAGAAAGAAGCGAGGACACTTAAAGGGGCTGTGTCACGGCAGTCCAGTTTATTTTGGTCAATTTTGCCAATTACTGGCCCTCAATCGCTATGAAACTTAAAGTATGCAAAGAAATTACATGTAAGTAACAAAATCAGAGATCCGAGACAAACAAATATGTCTCCTGAGCATTGTCTTTGAAGTTGCAAGCAGCAGGGACCAACTTAGCAAAACTGTTAGGCTAAACAGTTTTCAAAAACCCTAATTTCAATCCGTTTCAATCTTCTTCTTCTTCTTCTTCTTCATATTTTTACATAATCGTTTGAAAACATCCTATCTTCATTAAGAATAACCAAGCGATCAGAAAAACAAAACTGGTTCTTCTTTTTAGGAGCCCCCTCCTTGGTAGTCGAAAAAATTTCAGAGCCCCCCCCCTCCTCCTTCAATTCCTTTGCTCCCCTGAAAAAAGATCGCTAGACTGTATTAAATATATTTACCGTTATTGTCTTCAATGGTTTATACTATGACAAACTTGAGATACAGTTGTGATACAATTTTCTACAGCATTTTTGGGATGAACAAGAGTGTAATAATTACTGAGACTACATTTGTTATATCTGTAAACCACGTGATATAGCTGAGTTGCACAGGTCATTAAATTGTTGAGTTGAAAACCATCCGATCTGTATGATGATGTCATGTGTTAGTTTTGAAGTATACAAATTTTCGGAGCCCCCCCTCCTACCGCAACAATTTTTTCAGAGCCCCCCCTTAGGGTGTCTAAAAATTTTCGGAGCCCCCCCTCAATATCTTCATCCCCCCTTCTTGTCATATTAAATGAACTTTCCCTTATTTTTATGTTTCTCTTAATGTAACGGGCATTTTGTAATTTCCTTATTTGGCTGAATTTCGTGACACAGCTCCTTTAAGTGTCATTTGAAAAAGTGAGTATCGAAAGTCAAACCGTAATCACGGATGCCCAAATCCTTACAGATCTTGTCAGGAGTCAAGGTCCGTTGGATTAAGAAGTTGTCCAAGCTGCTGCTTTGTACCGAAAAGAATAAATTTTGTTTTGTCCGGATTAATTATTAACTGATGTTCACAAAGCCATTCTACAACCCGATGGAGATCTTGAGAGGCACTTGCCAATTCCAGGTCGGTATCAAAAGATTTAAAGGAAAGAAACAGCTTAGTATCGTCCATGTAAGATTCAATTTCACAATTTGAGACGATATTCGGCAATTCATTGATGTAAGGTGTGAACAATAAGGGGCCGAGAATCGATCCTTGGGGAACTCCATAACAGACAGGTAATGGCGAAGACAGCGTGCAGCCTATACGGGCTGTCTGATATCTTTCGGTCAAGTAACTCTCAACCCACTTGTATTATAGTAGAAGACTCAGAAGTATCAAACGCCTTAATCAAATTGATTAAGATCATGGCTGTAATCTTTTTCTCACCTACTGCCTTGAAAAGATGACCAGTGACGTGCAGACTTCATGTCTCTGTCGAGTGGAAAGGTCTATTACCACTCTGATGACGAGTAAGTTTTTGTTTCTTAATAAGATAAGCCGTAAACCGGATGGTGCAGCGCAATACGTTTGATGCCCACCCCAGTCTTTACCCCCGGCATGCCTGCAAAGTTGACTCAAGTTCAACTTCGCAGGCATGCCGGCGGCGCATGTTCTCATTCGTCCGAGAAGTGTCTCAGGCAGTACCGGCGGCTACGTCATCACGAACATCCGGATGGGCACCAACATCGCGGATGGAAATCAACAGAAACATCTGTTACCGAGTTTTTCTACAAAAGCGTGAATTTATTCTTCGAGGAACTCATAAATATTAGAGTAATACTTTTTCTAACATATGAAATGTTTAGATAGCAAAATTCCCTGAAAAAGTCCTTTTTTAATAACCTACATGGCAGCTCTCTTGGCCGTTAACATGTAATTGCCGCGTCACGCAAAAACTTAGAAATTCAAGCGTAATCTATCACAAAACCAAGAACCCTTTTGAAGCGAAAATTTGCATGATAATTAGTTTTCAGCTACTCTAATACATCGTGAAACTAAAATCTCGGGAGGATCGATAGTTTTGTAGTTTGAATTTTAGTGACCACAAATGAAAATCAACAATTAATACGTGATGAACACTATCAACGATGGCGTACTCGACCGGAAGGTCCACATCTGTCACTAGTTTTTGCAATAGACCTTTTTACCGATACGGCGGGCATATTGAATTAATTCGATTTAAGGAGTAGTATAGGATGCCCAGGGGGCATGAGCACATTTCGTTTGTATTTTCGAGCGCTTTTCGGGACATGTTTCTTTAAGTTTTCTTAGAATAAGATTATAATGGGAAAAAAGACCCTTGTGCCGTGTTTGGATGTAATAATGATCGCCTTTTTCTAGTTCAGAATGAGAAATATGGTCTTTCACCGTATATTTCTCGGGAAAAAGGCGATCATTATTACATCCAAACACGGCACAAGGATCTTTTTTCCCATTACAATCTTATTCTAAGAAAACCTAAAGAAAAAATGTTTCGAAAAGCGCTCGAAAATACAAACGAAATGTGCTCATGCCCCCTGGGCATCCTATACTACTCCTTAAATCGAATTAATTCAATATGGCCGCCGTATCGCTAAAAAAGGTCTATTTCATCACCCCACTTGTTTAGGGAAAAAAAGTTAAAGAAGAAAATAAATAAAGTTTGATTGCTGGATCGGGAAGAGCTTGTACCCAGGGCGAGAGGGGCTGGGACAAAGAAATCTCTCGCGCCAATCTCCAGTTGAATTCATGCATTTTTCACCGAGTGGATCTGGTACCAATGGAAGCTTCATCAGCGTCCGCCAGATTCTTTCTCCGGTTTCTGGATATTTCCGTCAAAAACTAAAATTATAACGTGAAATCACCTTCCGGTATTCCCCTTAACAATATTATGGAGTATATAGACGAAGGCTGATCGACTTCCTGTTCATTTTCGCCGAGGAACTCGTTGATAATGGTTGTTGCTGGTGGTGGTGAGATCGAAAATGATGTTGTCTTCGTCGTCGAAGGCACTGCAAATTTGCTTCTCGACTTTGAAGACCTCAAGAAAGCCTATATCGAACCTGCAATACAGTAAGTATAACGCTAGAGAGTGCACAATAGTTTTTTTAAGATTCGCTTTGTATCGTCGCTAGATTTTGTCTTAGAAGGAGAAAAGGATCGAAATGTAAGCGAGGCGATTTTGTCAAGCTCATCAGCTGAGCTCATTTACGCTTAAATCAAATATACTGTGTGTACAGTGTACGTCGCTTTTAAAAGGGGGACGTGTTCACGTCCATGCCAGACTCATATTTTTCATTATTTCATGCTTTAGGATGTTTAGGTGTTTGATTTCGAGAAATATTTGTATTCATATTGAAGCGGAAATATCTCTTTCGTGGTTGCGCTCGCTTTTAAAATAAACAGAATTATTCTTTAAATTTTATCCAGCCACATGCATCCAATTCGTACTCTCATCGACAAGCTTTGTAAGACTCAGTTTTTTGTTTTATAAAGCTAAATTAATTTTCCTTTCCAAAACAGCAACGATCATCATTTCAATGAAATATTTTCTCCGAACTAACAGGTAGTATAAAATTTTGTGGCACTTTCAGCCAAGGGGGGTGCAACGTATCTCAAGTGCAAGGGATGATCGAATTGGGACAAAAATCAAAATCCAAAAAAATCGCTAGGGCTTCAAACAAAACCCCAAAAAATCCCTGGACCAAAATTGAACTCCGAAAAAAACCCATGCCGAATTTCCGAGCCATAAAAGTTTCCAGAAAGCACTAAATGATATAACACGAAAAATAGAAACATTAGTAATGGAGTGTTTGTGTTTTGTTATTCATCACACCACCTAGAGTAAGAACCTTTTTCGCATCTGGTGATCATTGTAACAACACTCGAGACACACAAGAGCATATTCTGTTACAACAATAACATTATGCAGAATGACAACTCTACACGTAAACAAGACTACCCTGAGCGAGAACATTATGAACAACCCTACAAAGTTATTCACAGATTCCCGTTATTAGATAATATGGGGGAACTACCACGAACCTTCAGATTGTTTTGAATACCCCAAAAAATCCCTACTTAAATCAAGCTACTCCAAAAAATTCTTGCCAAAATCTTCCTACCCCAAAAAATCCTGAAATCAAAAATTTCAAACCCCCAAAAGTCCTTCAATCATCCCTGTCACTTGAAATCCGGAAAACCCCCACCCCCCTGGGACTTTCAGCTCATCCTAAAGCTTTTAAGGTACATGTATCACAAAGAAGACCTAAAGTGTCACTTTATATGATCTAAGCTTAAAGATAGTTTTATGTCAAACATAAACTCATTTGGTGTAAATTAGCAAGCATTGCATGACTACTAGTTTTCTTTTTGTCTGATGGTTTATGATTGAATCTTTGTGTTACTGATATTAAAAAAAAAAGAATCTTCTGCACTGAAACACAACAAAATCCAAAGAATGAAAAAAAGATTGTTAAAAATAAAAGAAATTAAACAATCAAAATGTAGATCTTTTTTTTCTACATGTACCTTTGATTGTTATCAAGGAAGTAAAATTTTGTTTCTATTACATCCTGTTATGCTAATAGTCATAAAGAAAACCTTGTGATGTTCACGCCAACCAAACATGATTAGTTAAACCAGGTTTGATCGAATCAGAATCTCTTGCAAAATGCTTGCCAAATGTGGAAAGATTTTGCTTGTGATTGAAATACATGTATGGATGTAGACTCTAAACCTGCCTTTTATTTTTGGGTAAATTTGAAAAAGGAAAACATTACTAAGTGACATGACCTCTATGAGCACAATTTTAAACTTTGTTGAACTAAACGGATGAAAATATGTTTCAGAGTTGTTGTGAATAATGAATGAAATATTAAGTTATTATTCACTTTATTCTGTGTCAATAAATGCAGTGGTTACCCCCTAAGTAAGAACACCTATTTACATGAACGGGCTGTAGAGGAGTGGATTCACTGGTAAAATTACTCAACAGGAAGTTTGACATCATTAAGCATTCCTTCATATTTAGCAACATACAAAATTTACAAATTATAGTCATAGAGGAGAAATTCCCCTGTTGACAATTTGTATTATCTTGTGTTATATCTTAGCTATTTTAATGGAGGAATCCCAATGGACACAGAGTACAGTTTTGGAGATGAGGTACATACTTTTTGCTTGAAATTAACACATGGCATTTCATTTCAATTTTGAATGGCTTTATCTGTAATTCATCACTGCGCTTTTGTCAAAAACACGGGAACTCTGAAGTTCAAGAGCCGCCGTAACAATTATTGTTGTGTTTTTGTTTGCCGTCAATCATTATTACAATCACAAGCAATGCACCTTAAAACACGGAAACACCAAAAAATGGATGGATATCCACCCTGCAGTCACAAATCACAAACCATGACCATTTGAACCCATTGAAGTAAACTTCTGTTTCCTAAGAGGTCTGCTAAGGTGATTGACGGCAGTGAAAAATGCAAATGTCAGTTGGCTTTTGAATCTCAGTATTAGTGTGTTGTTGAAAAGTGCAGTAATCAAGGTAGTAATTATTGATATTTTATAGATGGCCACCTCGCTTAGCCAAACATATATATTTTAGTTTAGGTTCATCTCCGGCCTGCATCAGAATAAGGTCCCCTTACCCCCCCCCCCCTTAAAATAGTAAACAAATCACAGTTAAGCCCCATTTTCTCAAGGCCTCACCATAACTTTTTTAATTTGACTGCATTCACAGGGGTTTCAGCAGATAACTTAAACTGTAATTTAATTTCACAGCACAACTTTAGTGTTACAGAAAGAAGTGTACATAACTGCACCCAGCGATAACTCCATTCCCTAGAAGTATCAAAAGATTTATAAAAGTGCTATTTTATTCCAAAAGTGGATTAATTTGTAAGTTTTCTGCTGTTGCATAACTCAACATGTTTAGAATATTTTACTTTTTCAAGCCTCGAGATTTCAAAATCTGTAGGGGAGAATGCTAATGAGGAAAACATTATTAACAAATATTTGCCAGTAACTTTGAAGTTAAAGGCTAATACAGTGGAGCCTTGATATAACGAATCTCCAGTAAAATATGGGGAAATACCTTGTTATGATGAAGCCTTTGTTATATTGAGGTACCACAATAGATTTATAACCCACCTTGATTCTGATATCTTCTTTTCAGTATGGTCCAAACCAATATGGCTTGGTAGTCTATGGAACAGTAAGTCACACTCCTGATCCAGCAGTGCAATGTGTAAGAGAAACGAGAGATGCAAAGCAGATGCTGGAGTTTCTGCAGGAAGTTAGGTAAGTATGCTGGGGGCCGGGGGCTGCGGGCAGGGGATTTCCCCTAGTTACTGTGAGCATAGTTATTAAAGTGGAATGGTTATGAAACCCGTTAAGTTGAAATCCATTAGGTAATTGAGTAAGTTTAATTTTCAGTGGACAAAAACCTTGTACCAGAATAACTAGCATATTGCATTCTTTTTCACACTTTTCAAGGGCTGTAAATGTTATAAGTTGTATAAAATAACTCCAAAAAAAGGTTTTTATTGGAGCCAGAGAAAACAAACTTTAAGTAATGGTCCGTGTAAAAGGTAGGCAGGTGAACGGCAAAAGTGATTAAAAGGTGCTAACTTTTAATCATTAATTTCAATTAAATCAAGCGTTCTGATTGGCCGAAATCCAAAAATCGCCAAAAAAACAGTCAGAAACGTGACAAAAACACCTTTTTTTAGCTTTATTTTCCCCATTCCCCTGTCTTATACCTCACGGCCAAGTTTCAACATTGTTCTATGCGCCAATCAAAAGTTAGAGCGGAAAACGTGCAACACACGCGCGACCTTGTTGTGACCCCATCTTAGTGTGACACTTGAGATGTTAGGAAATTTGTCTTTTACCCGAAGAAATCTCGTCAATTTCTTCGTGAAAAATCTGCATTTTTTCTTTATTGAATATTTATCTCAAATTTACTGTATTTTATCATCGGAGTGATCGTCAAAATGCTCTTAAACATGGTTTGCTGCCGTCCTCGACATGCCGAGTCGCCATGTGGGAATTTGGGCCCGGCGTAGTTGTTTTCGTTGTCAGGCCGGATCAGGAGGAGATCAGAATAATTGTGGCCCTAGAAATTGGAGTACAGCTGGGCATAAAAGGAGAAAGCGAAAGATTTGTTGTTTTTACAAGGATGAATTTATTTCTCGAAAAGATGTAGAACACTTGAGCTTGAGGTAAGCTGAATTCAATAGATTTTCGCACCTTTGCGCGCATTATGTGTTATTCATGTGTTTGCCCCTTTCGAAACTTCGATATTCCGTGTATCTTTACCCATCTTTCATTCGATTTTTTTTCTCTCTAGACTGCTTCATCAAGCGAAATGGAAGTTCGCCGTGGACCTTAAGTTAAAATGAGCGAATTGAAATTTATGACACGTTTGCATTTTGTACCTTTGAGTTCTGAGACGGCGAATACCGAGACGGAAGCCGCTTAGGTATCATAAATAGCTGTCACTGGTGTTTGAGTTTCTCTTGGTACGGAAGATCTAGCGAGCACGACTGTAGCTTGCCTTTATTTTTTCCAAGGACGAGAGAGATTGTAAGAAGGATTTTTATAGAGTAATATCAAAACCTTGAAAACAGATAAACTGTAGGAGAGCTTTTTCTGAAACCCGATTATCCAAACATGCAGGAATTTTTTCTATCTGGGCAACCTCCCTTTTTTTTCCCAAAAGCAGAACATTTAGATAACATTTGGATTTGATTTTGTGTACTTGTTGTTGTTCTGTATGGTGGCCGAATATGAACGCGCGACATTGGCGCGTTCAGCAGATTCGCCACGTGAGAGTGAATTGCTGCTGTTTACGATCATGGTTTTGACATTTCTTTTGTGAGAGCCGACGTAAATGTTGTTCCCAACGTCGCTGATTGATGTAACACTGTGCTCATCTTCGTGTAATTTCATATCAGTTTAACTTCCTCGGGTTTGGCGCATAGAAATCTTTTAAATTTTAGATATGTTATATTTTTCAACATAACAAAGCAATAGACGAAATAAAAATTAGTTGTTCGAATGAGTCTTAAGCTATCTTAATTCAACTTTAAAATTCAAATTTCGCGCTTTTAGCTGTATTGACCAATCAGAGCATTCAGATTTAATTTGATTAGAGAAATTAGCGCCTGAAAAATAACTGACGCTATTGCCGCGGGCTATTGTTTTTCTGCCTGCTTCTTAGCTGGACCATTACTTAAAAACCTCAAATTACAGAAATTGAAATCTTATGTGTGACGATTTTACCTTTGTTGTTTTCTCAATTCACAGTTTGACATTAAATTATAGAGTTTGGTTGTTACACATTTATTACAGTAGTCTTTTTGGCACAATCAGAGCCTGTCACTAATAACTGAGTCCTCACCTACTATATGCATGACTCTCAGACTGCATTGATTAACTTTCAGATTTGAGGGTGGTGGCTGTGAGGAATGCAGCTTATTAGCTGAAGCACTAAGTGTAGCTCTTCAGGTTAGTGAACATAAAAAATATGACTCCTTTACCTTTATAATAACACCTGAACAGAAATTTCATATTTCCAAGCAGCCATGCAATGTTCTATTTGTTCTAACACCAATGAAATTACTATTGAAATATTTTTTTGCAGCAAAAAATTAATGTGATTATGTTATGTAGACAGCAATGGCAAATAGCAACAGTGATCTTTTCATGTTTGAGATAACATTTTTTCCCACGGATGAAGATACATCAAAATCAGGCTAGACATATTTATTTTGCTTCAGTTGGTAAATAGCACGACAGCATTCAAGGTGAAATGAAAATAGATTTTCCCATTACCATGTATTAGCCGTGGAGAATGTATGAGAGCTGCTATTGGGCCTCAGATTTCAGGTTACTGTACCTTTAAATAGTGTAAATGGATTTGTGTTTTGAGTTACTTCAAACAATAAACCAAATATTTTTGTGAACAGATATTTGATGAAAGAACTCTTCTGAGGGGTCAAACCTCTAAGTAAGTGGCATTACTTCATCATCAATCATCATCATCATTATCGTAATGTAGTTAACCTATTTACTATAGATTCCAAACGTGAATTACCGGTAAATTGTAATATGCATGTTAAATAGATTATTGGGTTTGTAGGGGATTTTTAACCCTTTGCCTACCAAGGACATATATATACGCAGGGGTTTCAACAAAAATTGAAGTTGCCAGCAGGTTTGAAAAAAGTAACCGACTGTATCAAAAAGAGGCTTTTAATTTACTCCCCTTCTTCTAGATGGGTCTGGGGGTCTGCACTTCTTGAAAATTTCGAAATGTCAATGCCCTGAAATGCAGTTTCCAGCATTCTGGGCACTAAATTGAGTACAAAAGATAATGTATTTTCAATCAATTTGGTTAGGTAACGCACAGTAAGTCCAAAACTTTTCTGAAATATTTTAAATCTGAAGCAAAAAGTCTGTCTAGGTCCAGCAAATTGAATTTTATTGTAAGTTTTGACAGAATCTTTCTTTAATGTAACACTCTATTTCTAGCTTCCAATTTAGGGGAAAAAAGTAGCTGACTTCTCTGAGCAAAGAAGCCGACATGTTTTGTCGGTCTTCAGTGCTTATTGAAACGCCTGTATACATCCTGTGTGAGGTTGCTCAGCGATGCCTGGAGGACATACATGTTACACCAAAAGGTCAAAATTAAATTCAGGTTGAATTTTTTTAACCTAGGTTGATTCTCAATTTCCTTTGTCTCTTAGCCCTAATTCGTGAATAATTAGGGCTAGGAGACAAAGGAAATTGAGAATCAACCTAGGTTAAAAAATTTTAACCTGTATTAAATTTTGACCTGCGGCATATATATACATTCTCACACAAATGAAATCACCTACAGTAAAGTCCAGTCATTCGAGTCGCCTTAAAATTAATTATGAATTCTGGTTGTTGAGAAATGACCTCCAGTTGCTGGGTGTATTTAGCTCTGGTAGGCAAAATAAAACCTTTGGTTTTCAAACCAGGTGATTTTCTAGTGCTGTAGCCTTAAATAGCTACTTAGGGGAAATACTGCATTTATAATATGATCTATGTGAAAATAGTGAGTAGCATTATTTTCTTTCAATTTTTCTCTTGAACAACCCTGCACCTCAAGTAAGCACTTTTTGTTCATGCGCCAAAGATGATTGCTCAAGGGAGAGTTGGATATTAGCTACCTGAGGAATAATATTGTGTTTGGTTTGTTGATATTTGTAGAGGAATTGTCCGTAAAAGCTGCATAGTGGTTTGTAACTCTCCTCCGTTTACTTTGCCAAGTCGTGAGTGTGGCTATGCTGATGATTATTTTGACAAGACTGTGGAGCAACTGGCTGAGGAAATGGGAAAAAAGGTGATGAAGAAAATGCTGATCATAAGTTACACTGACAATAATTTTACTCCTTTTGTAGATCATATACTGAGCCTGAATGTTCAGATAAAAAAAAAGACCATGTAAGTGGTAGCCTCCCCGCAGACGTCCTTTGGGGTTCATTTGTCACACATACAAACGAACCCCAAAGGATGTCTGTGGGGAGGCTATGTAAGTGGAGGCAGCATGGCCGAGTTAGAGAGCGCTGGACTTGTAATCCGGAGGCCCTAACTTCAAGTCCTGCCCTGACGGCTAGCTGGATTTGTTCTTGGTAGTCAAGAGTGCAAATCCTCATCCATGCTTCTAAAATGGCCAACTGGTTTGCCTCCTTCCAGTTGGGATGTCTTGTCCATGTTATGTTTCATTTAAGTTATTTGTTTCATTGTCTCTGTAAAGCCCCACAAGTGGAGAGGATAATCAAAGTATTATAATTACAATAATAATAATAATAATAATAATAATAATAATAATAATAATAATAATAATAATGATAATAATGATAATAGTAATAATAATAAATTAATAGTTCACAGTCCGCGTTTTACGCTGACCAGTTTGTATTCACTGGGAATTTTTACTCTGAACAGAGATTGATTTTGGGATTGTATTGCTTTATTGTCCAAAAAAAGTTTAGTTTCAAATGGGTCTCTTTTTATCTTTCAGAAAGGAATAAATCTCTCCATCATTGCACCAAGGAAAATACCTGCACTTCAGAGAGTCTTTGAAAGGGTCAGTTTTTGCTGCGCCAACCTGCGTTTCACGCTCAGCCTTTGTTAGTCTGTCAAATTGATATGTAGCACTGTATACTAATCGTGAAGTCAAAGCTCTCAGAGTTGACCCCTTTAGATAACCTATCTTGTGGTTTTCTCGTTGGAGGTTACCGAACAAGACTTAGTGCAGTAGTCCGTAACAAGGAGTTTAATGCGGCGTGTGATATGCGTGTGATCGGCGTTTTAGATCCGCAGGCGTATGACACACGCGCGCATAATGCATGTGAGTCGGCAGGTATCGTATTTTATTCGATTAAGCGCCTACCCTCAAATTGGCACCCACCTCGAATAAGCGCCCATCCTGTTGGGAGGAAAATTTAACAAGCGCCCACCACGTTTGTGGTTAACCTTAGAGAAGAAAACCTGGCAAATTGGTCGGTCGTTTTTCCTTATATAACCTATAAGCCAGAAACAGAACCATTTTGTTTTCCTTTGGGCAACCAGGCTGTTAACTTTGCTTGAAAACTGTGCCCGGTAAACTTTTTGGTTTTCTCAGACAACCAAACGCCCGCGAATCTCAACTTTGAAGCTTACTTTCTTTTATTAATGTTAGTCTGGTATTTATTTTCAATGTCACTTGCAGTCTCTTACAGTTGAAGGTACCGCTGTTTTGTCCAAAGATTATTCAAAGGATCCTAACCACCTGGTGTGTATTCAGGGCCTAGATTTACCAGGTGAGCGCTGTCTGAATCTCATACTTGAATAGACCTTATTCACGATACCGGCGTTTTTCCACGTGCTCTGATGGGATAAAAGCAATGTCACTTGGTATTTCAGGGGGCAAACAAGTGATAAAATTTGCCAATACGAGAAATCGCGGTCGATTTTGTTTTTTTTCCTCTAAAAAAGGAGACGACGATTTTAGTTATGCAAAATGTACTGTAACTTGGGTTTCGACAAGATTTATGTCGTTATTGCTTGCTGCGAGGACATCTGCGGTCGCTACTGTATACAAAAAAGTGACAATGACCACTTTGACCCATAATTTGCCATTATTTTTTCTTCTTGAAGATTCTAAGTATTGTAGCTACTCTGCTACATGTATCTATGCATGCATTGTGAATTCCGTGCTAGAGCCCTTTCACTTTTACTCATGCTTGTTGTTAATGTCAGTCTGATCGGTGATTGTTGCATTCTAGTGACATCAGTAAACCAGAAATCAGATGTGAAAAATGCACAAAGTATAACAGATTTGCCAAAAACTATCTCACAGATGGCTGATCCCACTAACATGAAGTCTGTTCCATCAGCTGGCAGTCCGCTGACAAGTAATGGTGCGTTTTTTTCTTAAGGTGCGGTAAAACGGGCAACAAAAGCGTGCAACTAGTTTTGCGACCACGGTTGCAAAACGAGTTGAAGAGTGATGTTGCGCGTTTTACTACCCACGAATCAAACTGTCTTGCAACAAATCAGGTTGCTGCAGGTTGCGAAAAGTTGTTGCAGATGGCAGAAAGTAGTTCTACTTTTTTTCACAAAATCTGAAAATGTTGCACGTTTTATCGACCCAAGGCAATCTTGTCTTGCAGCAAGTGACTTAACACCCGTATATGGCGTGACTCCCGCGTAATTTTATCCATTTAGATGTTCGTATTCACACAACTTGCAAGGCAGGTTTGAGCGCGGATGATAAAACGCGCAACGTAGCTTTTCAACTCGTTTTGCAGCGTAATTGCTAAACAAGTTGCAGTTGCATGGTATTGTTGCTCGTTTTATCGTAGCTTTACAAGGGCCTGTTCACTAAAAACAGATTTGAAGGGTGAGGCGGGCGGATGGTCCTGATCCCGCATTTCCGCTCTTTCTGTCATCGCCACCTCGCTGTCCCTTGCCCAAATTTTGGCGAATCCTGCTTCCCGTGTAGCAGTCAAATCCTGCATCCCGTCAACGTTTTCCCGAATCCTTCACTGTATTTTTTCAATCCCGGAATCCGGATTCTGAGAATACCCTTCCATACCCTGTAAAAGTAGTGGACGTGATAAATCACTTCTTATTGGATGAGAAAATCCTTTGCATTATCAAGCGAAGAGAGATTTACCTATGGAGGATAGAGACTTATCTAGACTTAACCACAAGACGACCTTTTCTGATCTGCGAACGCGGCGAGGCGCGAGCGAGGCGTCTTCTCCCCTGACCAATTAACCAGCCAAAACGAACTTTTAGAAAATCGTCGTTTAGTCTTGGGCCTGCTCAGTTGTAGTCGATCACAAATGACATAAAAAAATATACTACTGCCTCTTATCGCTCGATCGTGGAAAGGTTTCCGTTTATTAAGACCCAGATCATTTTGTGGGACAAAAGAAAAATACGAGTTGCCGTTAGGATTTGGGTAGGCATTAGTGGTATCCATTCTGTTCTGTGTCTGCCACCTATCGAGATCCGGTCGAACGTCGATTCGCCCGATGTGTATTTGATTTTTGCCGGCATAGCATTAACCCTTTCACTGCCAAATTTAGCCAAAAGCAAATTTCGACCAAATTTCGAAATTTCATTTGTTGCATTTCGAAAAACAAATATCACCATGTGTAAGTACAGGCAGAGAATTTCATTTGAATGGTCAAATTATAGGAGTTGGTTCGCAGACTCAAAGTTAGAGTCACCTTACAAAACTCCATTAAGCACTCTTGCAATGAAAGGGTTAAAACTTTTTCAAGTTTCAATTTATGTCCATCCTTGCCATCCGTTGCAACAGACGACAGGAAACATTTTCAGTGCGCCAAACATAGTCTACATACTTTACGGACTCAAATTTTAGAACCACCTTATGAAATTCTGTCATTCACGCTGGAGATAAATGGGTTCAGTAATAATAATAATGATGGTGTTAATGATAAAAAATAATGATGATACAAATGATAATAATAACAACAGTGATAATCACAATAACAGTTGATATTGATAATGATGGTGATGGTGGTAATGATGATGACGATGATGATGATGATCACTATTATTATTTTTCAGTTTTATCAGTATTTTTAAAGTTGCTTTTTTCTCTGTTTCTTTTTTAATTTAAAGTCAAAGAGAGTCCAGAGAAAGCACTAAAGAAGCCGAACAGTGTTGGAGTCACAAGTATTCGTCCGCAAATTGCTGAAACCAAACCACAACAAACCGCATCCAAATTTTTTGGAGTTACACCATCACCTAACGTGTCGATAACTCCGGTATGAAATGATATTAACTAGAAAATCAAACTTACGTTGAAAACTAAGGAAAGCAAACATATGAACAAGTCGTAGAAGTTTAGAGTATCGATACCAGAAAGAGCAACGGGGGCTTCGGCAACACTAAGAAAAGTGTCGTCTCTTGAAAACCGTGAACGTTTGTCGGAATTACTTTGGTCTTCACCTTGGCAGTTATTGTAACCACCCTTTTCTTTATGAAACACCAGCTTTAGATCAGCCACCGGCATAATACCACCCATTTTAGTTTACATGAAGTAAGACGTATTTTCACTCTTGAAAGGAAATGAATAAAAAGCTCGATTCATTAGCTTTGTTAGACCCATCAGTGTGGATATCTCTGTCCAAAGGCAAGCGCTTTATGAGCTCTGTTATACTGTAGATGGAAGCAGTATTTTAAGTGGTATTTCCTTGGGGTTTAAGAATAAACCGGTCCGCTAAAAGTCCATGACGTAGCTGTAGTATGGGAGTTACTCGCTTCGGGTTTTGGGGCTCCTGTTTTACGAATTAATTGTTAATTTAGTATTTTTGACTGATTTTCTTGTAGGACGGTACCGTGATATCTGGCGTGATGAAGGTCAACCCTCCTAAACAAACGCTTCCCTCAGGGCAGGGCAGTAATTTAATGGCTGCCAAGCACCACGCTCAGCAGATTCAGAAAATTGCATCAATACAGCCTCTCAGTCAGTGTGGGTATTTTTAAATGGCTGCTCGTTTTTCATACCACATTTTTGATGTGCCTTAATTCAGCGGAAGCCAGCCATACGACCCCTGTTAGTGTAGCCTCCCACGCAGACGTTCGTAGGGCTTCGTCACGCGTTTCTGCCCCACTAGTGGGACAGGAACGCGTGAAGAACCCCTAACCCCCCGTTCGCATGGGAGGCTACCATTAGTGCGAACACCTCTTTATTGGCCTTTTTCCCACTAGACACGGATTATTCGTCCGAGACGAGTTATCCGTTGGATAATTCGGTTAGTCAGTTAATACGTCTTAATCATGGAACTGTTTTTTTTACGAATAATCCGCCTGACTTAATCCATCTGTTTATTCGTCAATTTTGTTGGATATTGAGGATATTTATCCGTCTCTAGTATGAAAACAACCATTTTGAACACCCCAATATTACGACTCGGCACCCCGTTACCGACCACCCTCTTATTTCGACCACTCTATTATGATCCTCTATTATTACGACCACCACCATGTCATTCTAACCCCCCCCCAACCCCCAGTATTATAACGTCCCCGATTTTAAGTCCACCGCCAACGTTATGACCACCGCGTTCACTTCTATCTCACTTATTTTAAGACCTCCTGCGCTGATCAACGCTCCACCAACTGACGCTCGCCTGCCGAAAAGAAAAGAAATGGAAAACCTCCTTTCATTAACGTTTTGCTTCTGACACAATGCCAAATCTATAAAAGAAAATACAGTTGAACCTCTCTAATACGGACACCGAAGGGACAGAGCGAAGTGTCAGCATTAGAAAGGTGTCCGTATAAAAGAGGTCACTATGATGACGTCACTTTAATGACTCCACTTACAGTTTTAAGTGTCCAGTAGCTAACACCAGGCTCACACTCGTCTTTAAACTGCATTTAAATTTATTAATTCACTGTAAAAAGACACTGTCTTTCAGTAGCATAAAACATTGCACATAGCAGCTACAAAGTAAGAACAGTCGTAGACAAGTCACTGTTAAAAAGAAAAAAATGAGCTACAGCGCAATGCTGAGTGTAAAAAGTCGTAACGTAAAGCACAATTCTGAAAGCGTCTTTCACTATTTTGCAAGTGTAGTAAACAGTAACTAGAGTACAAAATGTAATAGAAAAGATCTTTATGCTATATGTAGTTATTCAAGCCTTAAAAAAGTCGGTTATGTTCCTCTGTACACCTTTCGTAAATCGTTGTTTGATATACAGCGACTGGGCTTTTGAAATCTCCTTGCATAGCTCTTCAGCCAGACGGGATTCACCCTGTGCAGATTCACCTGATCGGTATTCGGGATTCACCTGATCACTGTAGTGTCCGTAATAAAGAGGTTAAGTTTATATGAATTTACTCTCTTGGGCCGAGATTTATTGTCCGTTGTCCGTGTGAGAGAGAATCCGTATTATAGAGGTTATTTTTAAAGAAAATTTATGAGAATTTTGTTGGGACATTGGCAACTGTCCGTAATAGAGAGGTGTCCGTAATAGAGAGGTGTCCGTATTAGGGAGGTGTTCGTAGCGCGAGGTTCGACTGACCCTGTAGAAGGAAAAAAAAATGAATTCATTTTCAAAAAACAACAAAAAAACAAAAACAAATGCCTGTTAGTGTGGACTTGGTATTAATCTGTTTTTCCGCATTCTGTACAGTTCAAACCCAGACGCAAAGCAGCGGAGCAGCGGCACCTAACGCGGGGCAAGAGGCTGTGCTTAACACTCAAGCACAAAATTGGCCACAGGTACACAACCAACCACAGCAAAGGCCAGTTCCCCCACCTGGTGGTCAGCCTGTGACGCAAGATATGAACCCGACTCAAGGATCACAGAGAGCTTTGGCTTGGACAGGACACTTGGAGTGGCAGGATACTGTAAGTTGGTTCATCGTGGATGATTATATGTTTCTGGGAAACTGCCCACCTGCCCCTCCCCTAAGCCAATATTAACACTTACTTCTGACTTAGGTCAAAACGTTCTTCTGGGGGCGTTATTGTTTGCTTGTATTGTCTCTTTTTGTTGTACGTAATCTGTGCCTCGGTACAAACAGAAGGAACCATTTGGACACGTTCCCCTCTCCTCAGTGCCAACCATATTTCCATTCTTTCAAGGAACTGGGCGACTCAGAAAAATCGCGAGAAGGTTAAAAGGTGCAAAAATACCCAGGATTGAGCTGCGAAGCTCCTTAATGCATTTACCTTAATTTTTGTATTATTTAACAGGTGCGTGATCCGAACGGCCCACAGCAGAGAATAACTCGTTCCCTGGCCTGCCACGTGTCTGTTGTGCCTGGAGACTCGCTGTAAGTACTATTATTAGAGATCTTTACATTCTAAGGCGAGTACGACTACGAGTACGAGATTTTCTCAATACTAAGTAGTGTACACGGGTGAGCCAGCGTCATTTTGGCGGGAAAACGTGGTAGCCGCCGTCATTCTACTACGAGTTTTCGCGCGAATGTCGTGGTGTCGAAAACAAGATATCAAATGTTAGAAGTTTTATCATTTTGCGATCGGGAGAGCGCGTAACCTCCTTCACTAAAGATAACAATGCTATAAACTGAAAAGTGAAGCTTTCTGGAAGTTTATCTTTAGAGAAGACATGAAAAAACTTCAAGTCTTCAAATCCCTTACTCGTAGTCGTCCTCACATTGGAATGCCCCACACTCACTTGTCTCTGGTTAGAATGCCATAAACTATTTCCCTGCCTCCGCGAGTCCTTGTTTCAATTTCAGGCAAAAGCGGGGTGCTTATTGTATTCAGGGAATTTGGGACAGTTTTTTGATTTGCTTCTTTCGGCCAAAGCGTGGCCAAATAGGTAACTATTGGTTTGTACAGAAATATTGTGCATAGTTGGTAAAGAAAATGATACAACAATAACATACGAAAGAAAAGTGCTATTAGCAGCTCGCCACAAGTATTCGTCAATTCTTGACTTGCAACTACGTGACAAGGCGGCCATGTTGGTGGTGTGTTGGTGGTCAATGCAATAGAACTTTTTCTCGAAGAATTTACACGAAAATTGAGTTTAGTTCCCAGAGGAGAGAAATGCTTTGTTCTTGACCACCAGCATGGCCGCCGTGACGTCACGTGGAAACCAGCAATACGTTATTTCTGTCGTGTTCGCCAAGTGAAACGGCCATTAAAGTGAAGAACTGCTCTTAAGGAGGTACTTTATAGTTTAGTCATATTGATTTAATTAGTGGGGTGTTTATTTATGGTGAAAGCGTCATTAAGGCTTCTTGAAAATCTAAATGTAGACGGATGAATGGAACACCACCTTCCTTCTACCACCTTCCTTCTATTGCGTTACTTATTTTTTTATCATTTTTTATATTTTGCCTTACAGCAAAGCAAGTAACTGGCCTCCAAAGCTTATCATGCAGCTCATTCCACAAAATCTATTGGTAAGTTGACAAGTTTGTACTTTGGGTAAGGTTCAGTGAGCTGCCGTCCCCTCTCCCTTGCATCCACCTTCCCCTCCCCCCATGGTGCCCTCTCTTGATCAGAGAAGCCCGCTACCTCCCGCAGGGGCGAGACTTGGCCCTACAACATCCCGTCCTTGTTGTTATGTTGGTAAACCAATAGAAGCTTCATTCTGTGGTTTTTATAGACCAATTTTTCTGTTTTCTCCTAGTCCACACTCGGACCTCTACTACAAAACTCCAGAACAGTGGCATTCCATTTTGCTGCTGATGATCCCACGTCTTTGAGAGCTCTGTACAGAGTCATGGCGTCCAGTGGAGTTAAATTTGTAAGTACAGGGGACTTCTCTAAATATATCTGTCACAGGACTGAGGATTTTTTGCAGTTTGTAGGTGATAGTCTGCAATATTCCATAACGAGGATTTCCGTTTGGCTGGTGTCTCATGTAAACCAACTTTTGTAATTGACCACTGCAGAGAATATCACAAAATACCATAATATGCTTTGTTGGTGACTCAAAAATTTTGCATAAGCATAATTGTCTTCAGTTTCTCCTAGGGCCTGTTTACATGAAGGTGGGGGGCCGCAGGTAGGTGTGGTAACATGTGGCTGGTTATCTCACCTAACATGTAAACGTGATCCCATCAAAATGAGAGATTATATGGACAGGCGGGTTACGCCACCTAAGCGGGTTACCTCACCTTCTTGAGGTCCCCCACCTCCGTGTAAACACGCCCTTAGAAGTTAAAATGGCCCCAAGAGTAACTGAAAACAATACTTTTGCAAAATTGTGGAGTGACCAACAAAGCGTATTATGGTATCTTGTGGTATTTTTTGTAGTGGTCAATATCTTTTGTTCTCTGCACGATTTGCACGTGTAATGCATCAGCTCCTCGTAAATTTGCGTACACTGCACGTGCAGTTCGTGCAAGAAATAAAATAAAATGAAATAAATAAATAAAACACTTCAAAATTAAGGTTTAGATGAAGCACCACCCAAGCGGCAGTTTAAAGAATATTATGGTATTTACCGCTCTGGCCAATACTATGCTTTACATTAGCATGGCCTTTTTTTCAGGCTGGGTGCGTACATTTCCCGCCAGTTCCTCAGTGTGACGTCAAAGTCCTACTTTTAATATTCAGCCCCAAGAAGCGAGCATTTGTTGGATTAATTCCTAATGAACAGGTTAGTAGGGTTCAACGAAGTATTAAAACTTAATACTTTTTTGAGATGTATTGAGCAGAGTGCTTTTTACTGCAACCGCTATTTCTATTATACTGCATCAAAACCAAAAAATAACTTTTTTCAGTCACTCGACCTTTTGTTAGCACAGGATTATCTAAAAAAAAAAGAAAAAAAAAACTTTCTATAGCAGTTGAAGCAAGCCTTACAGTAGCGGACGTTTCGATAATCTCTTGGTCGTTGTTGTTTTCTTTTTCCTTTTTTAACGTTCAACCTATTTGATATTGAAGATTAACCTCAATGTCATTATCTTGACATTGGGATTAATTCTGAAAGGTTGCAGTCTAAAACCAACGCTGGGTGCCTTGTTGATTTCTTTTCTTTTTAGAAAAACTTTGTACTCTCAAATTGCGCTTGAATGACAAAACAATACAGTGAAACCTCTATTTAGCGGACACCCTGTATTAAGCGGAAGAATATTTCAGTTTTTTTTCCAAACGTTTCTTGCCATATTTTCTGAAAAACAATTTAGTGGACACTTTTATTCAGCGAACACCAGCAAAGATCCCGCAGGTATCCTCTTACGTAGTTTTAGTTTATGAGACAGCTGTGTAAAATGAACCACATTAGACAAATTAAACCAAAGTATTTATGTTCCCTTTTACTTCTTTAGGGAAACTTTGTTGAAGGAATCAGGGTGAGTTATGTTTCTTCGGTATTTGTTTTTTCTACTTTTCTGGGCCAGAGTGGTTTCAGTTGTCTCGCGGTTTCAGCAAAATGCAAAATCGTCAGACATTTGTAGGAAAAAAAATACTGAAATAACCACGTATTAAGGCCTGTTTACATGAAGGTGGGGAACCCCAGGTAGGTGAGGTAACATGTGGCGGGTTACCCCACCTAACATTTAACCGTGATCACATTTAAATGAGAGACTATATGGACAGGCGGGTTACCCCACCTAAGCGGGTTACCTCGGCTACCTGGGGTCCCCCACCTCCTTGTAAACAGGCCCTTAGAAATATCGAATAGCCAAGCCTGGGCGTGGATTAGCAACATTGGATAAGATTTAAGCGAATTGCAATGGCGTGAACTTTAAACATCAACACGGCTTTGTCATCTTGATCTGAAGGGGCTGTTTGACGGCTGTCTAGTTCATTTTGCTTATGATAATAATGATGTTAAATAACAATGATAATGCAATTTTGCATCCTTATTCGCCGTGAAACTTGCGAAATTACTGAATACTCGCATTCAAATTTGCCGCTTTGCTGACCGGATGATGAATAATTAACAATTATTCCTCGAGCCCGAATGGGCTCTGAGTATCGGCCTCATGGGCTATTGACTCAGACGCCGTGAGGGCGAGAGGAATAATTGTTTTAGTGAAGTCCAACTAGTTGGTCAGAAATATCGAGACAAAACAACTTTACATAGCAAATCGCGATTTAGCCGCCATTGTTTTGGTTTTCAAAGCCGGCACTTTTCGTCACTAGTGGGCTATAACATACCGTAAAATTCCGAAAATAAGCCCCTCCACGTATAAGCCCCCCAAACCGGTAACGTAAAAAACCCTCCGTTAAATCGCCCCTCCAAATGTAAGCCCCCCCCCCCCCCCCCAGGGGCTGGCGATTGGAAAATTGCCCTCAAATACAAAGTAAAACAAAGCAAAAAGGGTAAATTTACTTCCATCTATAAGGCTAGCCCAATCGATTTTAAGACGCAAATTTCTCTCTGTAGATAAGCCCCTCCGAATATAAGCCCCTCCAAAAATAAGCCCCTTAAAAAGGGCCTTTGAAAAATATAAGCCCCTGGGCTTATTTTCGGTATTTTACGGTATAGCCTAGTAGTAGCTCAACCAACCAGAACGCAACATTGATAATAGACCACTGGTTGGATTTTACTAATTAATGATGTCCACGGTTTCTGCGCGATGATAATTTGAGAAAAGGTGTAATCAACATGTCACGAGCGCAGGACAAAGAAAAATCTGAGTCCCCATCAGGAATTGAACCTGTGACCTTCCGCACACCAATTTGTGTGTCTGTTTGTTTTTTGCTCTTTCAGACTGTAGTCCAACGGCACAAACTTGAGCAGGTTGCAAAGGTACTTATGTTGGTGTAATTCGTGTGAAATGTGATAGTTAATGACAAGAGTGCCTATAGACCTCTTTCATAATGGAGACCTTTTAATATATTCTTTTATGTGTGATAATTTGCTAACGAGGTTAGAAGGGCTAACTATCATGCAGATAAAAGAATACATTAATAGGCCGGTCGCCATTATGAAAGAGGTCCATTTTTGTGCTGCTGAACTAGCTTGTGTACAGCAGCCCCCTCGAACTAAGTTAAGAGAAATTTTAAACAAAATTTTGTCGTCCAGTTGCTTTTAAAACATTAGTGGCTTTTTTCACAGAAACCCAGTTATGTCAACCAAAATGACTGTCCATAGTTGATAAAAAGGTAACTGATAACTAACCCTTATCTGACCTGGGTGTGAAACCAAGATGACTGCCTTCTGATGGACTCCATAAATATGCGGCACTGTTAACGGTTTAAGGCAATCATATGGAGTTTAAGCAACGACGTTTTTGAGCGAAGCACGTCAACCGGAAGTAGACTTTTTGACTCACTTCCGGTTGACTCAAAAACGTCGCTGCCGAATCTCCCTATGACGGTAACGTAACATTTTATTTGCCTCAGTTTCAACAAATTCAAAGACAGCGGATATTGCATCAAGCCGCTCTCCAACAACAGCAGCAGCAGCAACAACAACAGCAACAACAACAACAACAACAACAACAACAGCTTCGGCAACAGCAACAGCAGCAAACACAGCAACAAACTCAACAGCAACCACGGCCTAAGGGCTTCGCAGGGCCTGGCATGACTCCAGCGCAGGTTTTTTAAACTAAAAGTTCTCCTTACTTGATTCCAGGTTTCTTTTAGTTCTTGTTGGGGGAAGAGGCATAAGAATCCCAAGTTTTCTTTGTAGAGATCCGCTTCTCCTTCGAAGTCCAAAATCACGCAAAATAATTTTGTATTATAAAACGAGTTAGAAGTTATAAATATACGAAAATCATACGTGAGAACTGCGGAGTGAAGAGTAATATGAAAGAAGATCATCGCAGTTATAGACGCAACTTCTGCAGTTTCGAAAAGAAAGCCTCAAAAAAGACTCAGGCTTGTACGAGTTAGGTAATGAATTTTTCGCACCAAGTCTAATTTCTTAGGCCCAGTTCAAACGTCAATCTTTTCATGTACCGAACCTAATCCCTTGAATTTAGTACATGAAGAGATCGACGTTTGGATCAGTTAAGTTCGACTGACATCTCTAAATTGAGTGGAACCCATGTATTAAGATCGAGTGGCCCACTTCGTTTCAAACGTCGAATTTCTCATGTGCCGAACCTAGTGTATAAATTACTAAAAAATACTTTCACTTGTAAGCATTTTAGACCATTGAACATTGTAGTAAAGAATTGAGTCTGACAAATTAAGTTCGTCATCTGAACCAACCGAACGTGTATCATTTGGGTCGACCTAAATAGGTATTTAGTTCGGTACATGAAAAGATCGACGTTTGCACTGGGCCTTAGAGATCTTAGACTTGACACACTTGCCAAATTCCTGGTTAATCTAGTTTTCTTAAGTTCCGTCTTTTTACAATCCACGTGTTGAAAATATGTGATTCTCACCCAAGGTGAGACGGGACAGATTCACGAACCCCTCCTAAAAACCATAAAATTACTTTGAACTGTCGAATTTAAGAGGGCCAGAGCCGAGTATCCTCTAAAACTAAGGTATATTATGGATCGTAGCATTTCAAGATCCTGAGAATATATGAGTTACCGTCATTTTGTTGCTATTTTTAGTTTCAGCAGCAAAATGCCGCTTTGCAGCAGGTACAAGTTTCCCAGCAGTCTTTGCTAAATGCTGCTGCGACTACAATGATGTCCACGGCAACGCAGGGACTAGGACAGACCCAAGAGGTAATGGTGACTAGTGCTCAGAGCACTGTGGCCTCTAGTTTGGGCTTGACATTCAGTGGAGTAAACACTGGGAACCACAATATGCTTTCTATGGACCAACAAGACAACGCTGCCGTAAGTAAAAGAGATGGCATTGCCGGCTCAAATAAATTTCATTTCCCAAGATTAATTTGTTTGGGGCAGGCTAGAATCTCACTATACCGGCGAAAAGCTTTACGGTATGGTATGGACAGCAACCACACAGAACAGTCGTTCACCCAATTCGAACATCGTGCCGGAGCGGTTGGCAGAAAAGGTTTGGTGAACTAAATCCCAGTCTTCACTCGTGAATATTTACTTTCGTGTCAGTGGGTACCAGTCTTCTTTCCTACTTACAGTCGACTCCCGATAACTCGAACCCTCGCTAACTCGAACCTCGCGTTAACTCGAACCAAAATCGATTTCCCCTGGATTTTTTCATACATTTACTGTAGTTTTACCCTCGGTAAGTCGATCCCTCAATAACTCGAACCTCCCGCTAACTCGAAGTAATTTTTGTTTCCCCTCAGATCATTTCCATATACATTTACCCTCAATAACTCGAACCATCTTTTGGACGCTTAAAAAGTCGGGAAAAAAAAACAACAAACAAACAAAAAAAAACAGTGTACTGTCTGGCAAAACATAATTTTGAATTTCCCTTTGATCTGTTGTAGGCATATAGTTTACTAGTGAAGGTTGATGTTGTTTGTCACAAAGATAACATGAGACAGCTTTGCTACTCAAAACAGTAAAACGCATGCTCTATTTAGGCTATGGTGTGTACGCTACGTTCTGATTTATAATCTAGAAGTAAATTTCAATTTTCGCTTAACATTTCTACGACTAAATGTGATTAAAATGTTCACTGTTCAGTGGAAAAACTGGTTTTTCCCTTACTTTCGGGTATTTACTTCGAGCTCCGGATAACTCGAACGCCCAAAAACTGGACCCTTGAAGGTTCGAGTTATCGGAAGTCGACACTGTATTCCGTCGGAATAGCTGTTCACACTGCACCAAAGTGTGGCACACAACGTAGTATCCGATATGTGACGCTTCACTTTCCAGATCGGCGTAGCGCAGCTTCGATCCGTTACAGAAATGGCGCCGAAATCACCGTTCATGGTGTAAACAGGAGCCCTACCCAATATGATTTCCGTGCCGGCGCAAAGGCTATCTGGTATAGTGTGATCATAACCTAAGACTGCTTCTTATGATCCCCTGAAAGACAGAGAGGATTTTTCAGCCGATGAGAATAGCTCGTTCAGGGGCGGATCTAGGGGGAGGGTGCAGGGGGTGCGCACCGCCCCCCTCCACCCCGAAATGACCTGTGGTTTTCTAATACAACTAGTATTCTGCCAAAAAAAACAACAACAACAACAACAACAACAACAACCAAAAAAAACTATGTGGTTTATTGGTGTGGAAGTAGAGCAAGAGACGAGTGCACCCCCTCCTAAAAAAAAATCCTGGATCCGCCCCTGTCGTTACTCTCTGAGGTTGTAAAGGTGAAATCAATCCCAAATGTCATTTTCGTCTACAATGGGTTGTATGTAACTAGGAGTTCTAAGTTTTAAAGTTCACTTAGGCATTTACGTTTTACAGCGTCTGAAGATAATTATTGAATAATACTATTCTCCAATGAATTTATAGGTTTATACACCTGGTTTATGCATAACTAAAATAGGCGAGTAGAAGCAGCTTTGAGTTGGTTTTAGTCGTGTTCAAAGTCTTTTTCTTCAAGTTTAATACAAGAAGAGCTTATAAAAGCATAATAAATAGACTTTTTACCGTGTCATGATGACAAACAGCACAGTTTTCCCAGAAGATACTTGTAAAAAGTCTTAAGAACATTATTTGAAAGATCATGTAATACGCTTTTGGATTTAACTCGGTCCCAGGCCTTGTGTAAAGGAAATTCAGATCACTTTATGTTTCTGGGAAACTGCCCAGCTACCCCTCCCCTAAGCCATCATTTTGCCCAAAGTGAGAAGTAAGTGCTAATGTAGCTTTGGGGGGGGGGGGGGGGGGGGGCGTTTCCCAGAAACTTAAATTAATTCGGAAAGAGCACTTAATGAGAATTCTTATTTTCATCGGCAGTCTTTCCAAGCGTTCCAGCAGGAGCTACAACTAAAGCAGCAGCAGCAGCAGCAACAGAAACTACAACAACTTCAACAACAACAACAACAACAACAACAACTTCAACAACAACAGCATCAACCACAGCTAACACCGCAACAACAACAACAGTTATTAGCTCGAAGACAACAACTTCAGCAGGTAGTTAGTAGTTAGCTTTCAGGCTTTATTCTAGAACGCGGCCTTGAGGGATTTCCGGATTTGGAAAAAAAAAATGCCGCGTCAAATGGGGCGCAAAAAAAAGGCCCAAAGATAAGTACTATTTTTTTGAAATAACCTATTCTAAAACATCACTGACAACAACACTGATTTGACGGCCGCTCTATAAACTTACTTTGAACTTTTATAGCCTCTTACTGTCTCAATTGCCTTTCTGTTCTTCGTTTGAGTCATTACTTCACCAGGCAAACATCCGGGATTCTGCAGTAATTCGAGCCAAGGCTTTTTCAGTTGCCCAGAATGTTGCAAAATGGCGGCAAAGTTTCGATAAACGTTCGTTTTCTCGTGGAACAGTCTGTACCAATAAGTTCTAATACCTTTTGGGGGACCCCCTTTCTTGAAAAAGGGCCCGCTAAATTACCGAAGGAGGCCTATTGGATCCTCATTGGCCAATTTCTAGAAAAAACCCCCGCTTTGTTATTTTGGAAGACGTACCCTTTTTCCTAGAAATGAATCAGTCCCCGCTTTACCCAGCGCCTGTTTCAAATGTCAGACAAAATAGGGGAGGGGGAGGGGTGGGGTGAAGGGGAGAGGGGTGCGTGATCGAGGGGTGGAAAATTAACGAACGGAAATTTTGTTTTGGCAACTGTTGGACATAAATCATTTACGCACGTGCGTGGTCGTAGTCTTCTTATTATACAACGTAAGGGATATCAAATAAATTAATCTATAAATCGATGTCGCAGTACCTCCTAAAATTCAGTTCCCTCTTGGATAAGTGTTTTTCATTTGTGGGCACTTACCTCGTGTAGCGGACACAGATGACGTAAAACAAAAGAAGAAAAACTATGAAACAATAACAAGCAGATTTTTCTTTGAACAGAAAACAAAGAAGTCTTTTGTTTTACGTCATCTGTGTCCAGTGTTTTGACCCATTTGTGTTATGTGGTAACAAGGGTGAAATGTTTTAATGTGACAACAGCCTATGATAAAATAACATTCAGGTATCGTACGACTGTACAACAATTTGAATTCGTCTGTTACAGCTTCAACAAGCACAGCAACAACAGCAACAACAACAGCAACAGACACAGCAACAAGTCTTTCCACTACAGGATTCCCAGGTTCAACAGATGGATACAAGCCAGGCTGGAATCTCGTCCCAACTCCGTCACCTTCTACAGGCTAACCAGGCTTCAGCTCAGCAGCAGGGATTAGCTGCAGCTGCGCAGCAGCAAGGGATGACACCAGCACAGTGGCAACTTCTGCAACTCCAGCAGCAACAACAGAGATCCCAAGCAGCTGTTCAGATGCCTCTCGGCCAGGTAAGCTGGTGGTTTGGATTGATTTTTCATTGATGGACACGTGTGGAAATAGACCCTATTGACGATGCCCTCCATCTTTGCGCGCGCTTAAGGACTGATGGGACAAAAGCGAATTTCGGGTGGTTTCTCAACGAGGGGGGGGGGGGGGGGGGGGGAGGGGGGAGTGCAAACAAGTGAAAAAATCTGCCAATACAAAAAATCGTGGTCGTCTTAAAGACAATAATGGCAAATTATGGCCGGAAGAGATCATTGTTACTTCTCAGATGCAATAGCGACCGTAGATGTCTTCTCAGTAAGTAATAATGACGTGAAACTTGTCGATACTCGAACTGTACGTTTTGCATGACCTTTAGTTCGTCCTCTCGTTTTGAGAGAATAATCAAACTTGATTGCGATTACTTGTATTGAGACATTTTATCACTTGTTTGTCCCCTAAAATACCACGTGACATTGGTTTGATCCCGTCAATCCTGAAGCGCGTGCAAAGATGGCGGGTATTGTGAGACAGTCTTTTTTTACTCAGTGTAAATCTATGAATGAGCTCTTTGAGGAAAATGTGATGTTTCCGACAGGATTCGTACCTTCTAGGCTTGTTTGGGCGTCTGTGGCAAATGTGCTATGGAGAGACTCAGGAGAATTTGGCCATTTGCTAGGTTTTATATAACGTGCGCGTGTTCCACGTACTGCTAGGATTAGCAAAGTGGGAGCATACTATAGTGATGAGAAAAAGTTAAAGAAAGACAGCAAATTATGAGGTCGGTAGTGAAAAAATCTTGACAGGTTTTGAACTTTCGATCTGTCAAACACTGGGTGGTCATTACACCCTTGTTTGCTTTGGATTCATCGCTCTTTCTTTATAAAAACTGTCAGGTTTGTGCCCAAACAATAGAGCGATTCAGAATTATGTTTACGGCAAATGACAAACGTCAATTTCTACCATGTGATCAAGTATTCTCTTTACTTGTAGTTTTATGCTCATTATATCTATGCAAAAATTAGTAGTTTCATGCCAGTTTCATCCATAACAATTGTCTGGTACAGTTTTCATCTGCTCCTTTTCCTGTTTTGAGAAAAGTCAACTTGAATCTTTCGTTTGCCGTTTCCGCAAACGCGATTCTAAATCTCTATAATGGCGCGTCTTTTTATGTCACAGGTTCAGATGACACAAGCTCAAATGGGTCAGCCCCAGGTCCCCATGACCCAAGGGCAAGTATCGCAGGCTCAAATGCAGGTTCAGCAGCAGCAGTTATCGCAGTCTCAAACCAGTTTTCTACCTGAGAATATGAGCTTACTGGATATCCTACCTCAGTGAAGTGAAATTTAATACCTTATGTAGTAAAACCTCTTTCACTCCGATAGTGAGACCTTCAGTCTTGTCATGCGGCTCTGTGAACTGTATAGTCTACTCTCTCTTACCGGACACATCAGTGAAGGGGACACCAAATTGATACCTGCCATTTTTTATAACTCTTTAAGACAGAAATCTCTCTTAGATGGACACCTATAACCTGTAAGACAGACACCTCTGATGGACACCCAGTGCCTGTCCAGATAGAAAGACAACTGACTTTTATTCCACAATAATTTAAAGTGCTGAGCCATGAAGTTAGAAGGCGGTTTTTAGTAAGAGAAGCTGTAGTCTTACATGTAATACCCAGACAAACATTACATGCGTTGCATTGTGTATCCACAGTTGTTCAAAAGGTAGATAGCTCTATTGACCGGATAAATGTCTATCCAGGGGATAATTTAACTGGTTTCCCAAACACTTATCTACTGGATAGTGGTTTATCCGGTGTACAGCGCCATCTATCGTTTGAACAACCGAGGCCAGAACTGGATTCTGCACAATGCTGCAGCAGTACAGTCTCAGTTCTGCAATACTTCTGCGGCATTGCGCACAATAAATTTTATCACGTGTCTACCGCGTGCAATGGGTAGTAGCCATTATCCGTGATATGTTCGTAAATTAATTTGTAAAGATTTGTATATTTCGTGCTGAAAGGTTTATAAGAGTACATTTAGGCAATAGTCTTGAAAAGAATAATATTTAAAAGGTAGTTGTGCCGCAGTGCCAGACCTTAGAACAATCCTTCGTGAGCTGGTAGTATTGCTAACAAGCAATAAAAGATCATGAGGCCTCCAGCAACCTCGTCCCCAGGGCCTTCTCGGTTCGCAAAATGGCGTCATATTGGAAAACGTGAAAGCCCTGGCGACGAGGTTGAGCTTCCAGTGCACAAAGGCGTGCCTCGCGTGTGTCGAAAATCGTGATCCCAGAGTAGTAAGAAATACCAGATCATATTCCTGTGCTTTTGCGTAACAATTTTTCCCTTGTTTTTTAACCAGAGTACGCTTGTACTTTGTCTCCCTTTGATGGACTCTAAACAAGCTTCGTCCCTTAAAAAGAATATTGAACGCGTCCAAAAAGAAAGTTCTTTGATTAAACTAACATTTCGTCTAGTTAGGGTGAATAACGTATTTATATGTACCGTCTTAATGTAAAACTTGCAAAGCAGAATAAACTTATCTATCATTACGTAGTATCCGTTTATTGATGAACCTATGTCCATAATAGAATCTGCTGTACCAAGCGCACTGTTATTAGGCCTGGGGTTGAAACTGTATCCTGGCAACATGCTGCGCATGCTCAACAAAGATCTTACTCGATTCATGCCGAGTCTTTCTCGAGTAATCAAGTAAGCGAAAGAAAGACTCTGCTTTAAGGGTGGCAGACTTTTCTTTCCGGTTTCGGTGTCTCCGTGCAAACGGAAAAACGTCTGAGCTCCTTCCTAACCAGTCAACGGGTGGGATGGGGTTTCTTGTGTATTTCTTGGTGTTGCGGAAACCATTGTTGGTTCAGTTTTGTTTTGTTTTGTGGGTATTGTTGAGTTCAGTGTTTTTTCAATCTTTTGTATTACGTCATCTGGTGATTGCAGCCATCTGCAAAGCCAAGAAACTTACGTCTTCTGTAAAACTTTTAACCTTTAATTAATGTATCATTTTCCTTTTCTTTTTTTTAGCAAACAAACTTCAAACATTTACACCGATGATAAATTATTCTCCAATAGTTTACAATCGATTAATCGGCGTCTTATGTACCAGATTTGTATGTTACAAAGTTTACACACTACTTTTCAAACAGGTTTACTGTTCAACTTTCGGGAAGTTTTTCTCCTCTTTTTGGTAATCCACGGTTATCTGTCATCTTTGTTCACTCTAACGCAAAGCCAGATGTGACATTTCCTGCAAAGAAAATACATTTAGTTAAATCTGCGAGGAGTCATGTTAAGTGGTTTGAAACTTTACGCTTTTGTATTAGTTCTGTCATGAAGCGAGGTGAGAATACATGTGCTAAAAGAAAACGAAAGGAATGTACCGCCCAATAGACTTTCTCAAAGCCAATCTCCAGTTTCTGCCATTTAGGTGGTCAGGAAACCGAACAAGTCGACTCGCAACTTACATCGCGAGCGCCATCACGCATTAACATGAAATAAAGACGCGTAGAAAAACACCACAAAAACTAGTTGCAAGTGATCTGACTCATTAAACCTTACTTTGCGTTCTTGATAATGCGGACAGGATGTGGGCAGGTTGTGTCGCTGGGTCATACCAGCTTGCCTTTTGTCAGAATGGTTAGCGTGCTGTTGGCCAAAGACCTACAACGTAAGGCGAAAAATTAGCCATTCACCGTTACTTTTTGGATGGTTTGACCCATTTCTTTAAAAGGGTGCAAGGGCTTGAAATTAACAGTGCTATAGGAACAAATTGTTACTAAATCGTTCCTTTTTATGAAATGTTCAAAACACCAACAGCAGAGTTTCAGCGGAGACCCATAGCTTCGAAAATTTAGTTATCTATCCATCGCAGAAATTTTGGTAGTGACGCGATCGTACGGGTGCCCGTCTGTCCGCACCACAGGAAAACCGAGGTAAAATATCACACTTTCTAGGAAATGTGGGAGCCCGCAACGTGATTGCACATGCATGCTGTGGTCAATTGACAGCTAACACAATAGGGTTTTTGCTGGCCAGGATCACATGACCATATCACGGGCTCGTGTCGACCGATCGAGGTGACGTGTTTTTTATGTTCTCCGCTGACAAGTTACTAGTTTTCAACTGATCGCAGGCTCAACTATCAGTGGATATCTTTGAATTGGTTACAAACTTATTGTTTGAAGTAACAAATTATAAATATATTAACGGGGGCGTCATCTTTAGCCTTGGCTAAGTCTATGTATTATCATTGGTTAAAAATTTCCATCGCTCTTTCCAAACAAAGGGAGGGGGAGACAAAAAACTGTGTGGCTGCCATGGAGACTAGGGAACCCGTGCCCGACGAACAAGGTACAGAAACAAAAATCTTACCCAAGAGCATAATTAGGGACATCACGAGAAAAGAGTAAGTACAGCTCATGAGTTGAGTTTCGAATCGCGTAACACTTGTGATCACTGCTACACATGTATGTTTCCATGGCTTGATGAGAAAGACTGCTGTGTAAGTCGCATGACGGCTCATCTGTAGGAATAAAATTTATCAGTTGGATATTCAACAGTCCTTTAATTCTGAGATAAGTGGACATACCTTAGGTTTAATGAGCAAAACAACAACTCTGTTCGTGCAACACAGTTTTTGCAAATTTCATGTCACTGAACAACTTAGCCTGTGCCATGGACAGTCTAAATCCATGATTTGGGTCAATTACATCGAGTTCTCCATCTGGGTTCTCGAGTGACACGTCCGGCTGCAACGGAGGTTATGTACGACTATACGACGTGCAATTTTTTAAAATTCGTCTGCATTTGAAAAATTCATCGAGTTGCAACGAAGTGCAAATTCACTTTTTAAGGGACGATTCGTATTGCTGACGTCAACTTCGTGGTTTGTAGAGCTCTCTGACTTGCAAACGCCAAACAAAGCACCAATCTTAAAGCACGATGCATGCTATTGCCTAATTTCAAACCGAGGGGGTTTGGGACGAGTCCGCCTATTATGGGATGAGCAACTCGACATCCACATCAGCGGAAAGAGGAAACCGTGATTTCGGACACTTCCAAAATTTGTGGTTATCGGGCCTTTATTAAACGAAAGACAAACATCTAAAAACTCAAAAAGTTACTTACAGAAAAATTTAGACGTACGGAGTAGTCCGGCAAACCATACATCTCTCTTATATAGAGACGATTAACACCCGAACATTTTGCAAGGCACGGTGTTCTCTTTCTGATTATGTTGGTCTCGCGTTGTTTACATCATGATAGACGGACTCGTACTCAACCCCGCTTGGGTTTGAAATAGGACAATGTGCCGACTTACCTTGCACCGAAGTGGCTGTCGTTTGTGGTGGGAATAATGTTCCAACCACTGACTTGTAAAAGGATACTAAAATTGACTTTCTTTTGGCTGTGGAGACCCCGCCTCCTGTTTATAAACAAAAGAATCTTGCCTCACAAACTAACTAGTTTCACACCCAATGTCTTAACTCAGTTCCAAGAAATAAAATGAGGGAAGTATGTGGGGAATAACAGATTTCAAAAAGACTCTTAAATTTCACTTTCATACTCAAAAGTTAGAACCACTTTGAACAGCGTTTAAAAAAACATCAGTATCACAGAAACGTACTGCTCAGTGGCTTTCATTTGAATAGCCACACTTCACTCTCTGAAAGACGGGAATAATCTAGACAAACACATTAGAAATGCACCTGACATTGTGAATTTTAAGAGTAGCATTTTTAGCAGCTTTTTTATTTAATGCTTTCTGTATTTCAGTTGTAGCTTTTTATAAAGTTTTAATTAAGTTTATGTATATATTTTTATTTCTAGGTATTTTTCATTTTACTTTATAGTGTAATTTAGTACTTTTAAGCTAAGTTAGGACCTTTCTGAAAACCACAGTGATGTGATGAAAGTTTCTAATGAAAGATTATTATTTAATTAGGATTTCATCTACAGAGGTAAAAGTTAGTCTTCATGCAATTGACCAAGGAGGCTAAAGGTTTTAGCAACTTTTCATGGAGGGTGCTTTTGTACGTAAGAAGAACTTCAATTTTATAGCAAGAACAGAGTGTTACCGGGTGAGCTGCTTTGATCGACACCAGTCATCACTCCAGATGGATGTACACTTGACAGGCACTTTCGTTCATCTGTATTTACCAACAAAAACCTACAAGAAAACCATCAAAACTGACTGATGAATCAAAGGGCCAAAACCACGAGCAGTCAACTCCTTCATCTTCCATTGAAACACGACAGAAAAATCCACCAACTACTGCAAGCAATGCAACAGATTCTAGAAATCGGGCAGATTTTAGACCGTTTCTTTCAGTACTCAATCAAACTCTATGAATTAAGAGCAAAAGATCGGATCGATTAATTTATAGCTTATTTGACTTTCAAAAGGTTAGGGTTTGGGCAGCTCTCGTGGTTGGAGGATAAACCCTGTAAGCCCTATCACTTATATATATGCTACGGTATAGCTGTTGGGCCGACGGATCACGCCCGCAACAAATCAGTTAGTGTAAGTTACCATGTCTGCTTCGAAGAAAAAATTGACTTTAACAAACTCCTGAAATAATAGTAAAAAAAATGTAAATTTTACCACTATTAAGCGGCCATCAAGACGAGAGCTTTTCCAATTCAGTTTCCAATTGTTGTCACTGTTATTGAGCCTCCATCAACTGCTTGATACAATTAATTTGGGTTTCTTTTGAACCGTTGATGAAGGAAAATACAGTTTGAAAGAAAAGGTGAAGACTGACTGTGGACCAGTAATGCCGCTCCAGTCGCGTATTTGTTTCAAAATAAAGTGATGTTTCGATTATGCTAAATTATGACGACCAACCACCATTAAGCGTTCACTTGCCCGTAACTTGAGGGGTGGGGGGGGGGGGGGGGGCAGGGGTGGTGCTTAATGGAGGTTCAGTTAGTATCAATTGTACATGTATTAGCTCACACGCACACTGTTAAATTTTCATAAGATTCGCTACCTACCCTAATATTCCGCTGTCAAGTACCATGTCACCAGGAAGGTTCCTTGGATGCGATCTTCGGCTTGATTTCAATGTTTCCGTTGATAGTCTCCAGTACGGTTCCAAAAACTACAAAAAAATATCCCAAAATGCAGACAAAAGGAAATTTTCATCAGAAGGTATTGTGTGAGTTTGGTTTATCGTTATCATTGTCTTCACAACTATTTTAAAATGCAAAGAAGATCATCGTGTTGTGAAAAAATTCAGGCTTTCCGGCAAGCCTAAATTTAAATTTCTTCAGCCCTTCTTTTCGAAACTGCATAAGTTGCGTCTTTAACTGCAATAATCTTCTTTTCATTATTTATTTTTTCATTATATGTGGTACCAATATACGAAATCCATATATTCATCGTTTCGTTATTGATATTGTTACTACATACATGTATTAGCGTTATGACCAATTTCTATAGGCTGTTTTAGCTCCAGATTCTCCTATCCCTGCCAGTACTTTTGATGATGAACTTAGCCTGATTCGAGTACTTCACAGCAAGTTGGAATGTGAAATTATCTTCAAAGAGTGAAAAACGAAGTGACGATATCAAAATCTGTACCCGCGACTTCCACCCCGGCAACCCGCGACAAGTAACCAAACTCTGTCTGGAATCTATTCCATAATTCTGCGGTCATTTGGCTTTCACGTGTTTGTTTAGAGTTTGGAATTTAATGAACTATAAAGATTCATGTATGTACCTTGGTCTCGGTGTCTTGAAGTGATGGTTTGGGGCCACATATCACACACACTTCCACACCTTCAATGAGCTGTGGAAATGCAGTTTATAATATTATTATTACTATATTATTTGATATATTGTACATTAGGGGAGCAAGGGTAGCGCAGTGGTGAGAGCACTCGCCTCCCACCAATGTAGCCCGGGTTCAAATCCCCACGTTGACGCCATATGTCAGGGTTGAGTTTGTTGCTGGTTCTCCGTATCCTGCGACAGGTTTTTCTCTAGATTCTCCAGTTTTACGCTCTCCTCAAAAACCAACATTTCCAAACTCCAATTCGACCAGGAATAAGGTAGACGAAGAACCACTAAGTGCATATGCTACAATAGGTACTAAATGATTATTTATCTATTTTTATTTATTTTACTAGCAAATTAATATTACAATAGAATAGAACAGTTGATACTAAAAACTTACACAAGGATAACATTTACTTAACCACCAGATATTTAATACAAATGTTGGCGCAGCATCAACCCTTTAAAAATATTAACCATTATCATAGTATATCTGGATATTTACAGTACATGCATGTAAAATCAGTTTTAAGCGATACAAAAACAGTTCTAACTCACTTGAAATGTAAGAAGCCTATGAGGAACCTGAAAAAGGATTGAAAACATTGATGAATCATGCTGGCTCAAACAAAGAAAAACAGCTGATACTCACTTGCGATACACATAACTTTCTTTACTTTTGGGTTTTTGTTGGTGTGGCGGGAACCATAGGCTCGATTACCAACCTCTGTTCGGAAAAATGAACCCGCATGGTGGTAATTGAGCGAGTACAGAAACCATTGTTGGTTGAATCGCTTTTGTGTTATGGTGTGGATATCATTCAGCGTCTTTTGTATTACATGTAAATGTACATCATTTTGTGATTGTACCCGCCCGCAATGCCAAGAAACTACAACCTTGCTTTTTTTATATTAACCTGTCAATGTTAAACTGCATTAAGGTCAAGGTTTTTAATAAAAAGCATGTACGGACTCTTGTAGACAAAGAATTTAAAAGAACTGTATTTATTCCAGGATTCTCAGGCTCGATTACCAAGTTTACAAAACTCCAAATAGGTCAACTCCTCAAAAAAAAATTTTGCACAAAATTCCATAGTTTCACTAGAATCACAGATCATCAAGATGACTACAGGAATGCAACATGTTTACTCACACTTCTCTACAGCACTTGCAAACTGCTAAGCCTTACGTCATCGTGTAAAAATTACAGAAAGTCACAAATGTACAGAAAGTAGCTAAACAGTGTAAAATAGATGAATACCTTTGGACTGCCATAAGGAAGATAAATAGGGATGTCCCGAGAGCAACATGGTGGTAATGAACGAACAAGGAAAGATAACAAAACTGTTTCCATGCCAGTTAACTCCCACCTAAAAGAGATCAACAAATCTATCACAAACATTACATAAACTTACAGATAAATTAAGGCTGGGTTACATAAAAAAATCTATGTAATGAAAAACTCATGTACCAGTTAGAGGGCATTTAAAGAAGTTTGATTCTGATAAAAGCAGAATTTGGTAAATTACAGTAAGTAGTACGTTGCACTGATATATTACATATATACATTTTGCATCTACTATGCACTACTCTATGATTATTACTTAAACAGTCAATGATAAGACAATACTGTCCCAACAGATTCTACTGACAACAGCCACCCCCCTAAAGCATGCCTGTCATTTTCTTTGACTGATGTCTGTAACACTGACACCTCTCTGAAACTGAGCCACTTAGGGTAGGTAAGTGCCTTTCTTTACCCAGCATGTGACTCACCAGCGCTCTGTTGCTACTGCCACTTTTCCCATCACAAGCAAACACCCAAATTCACTGTTAACAGCTGTAGCAAAGGCGTCTAGGAACTCCTGAAAATGCAGTGCATGGTTAGTGATTAAAATACCACCCTTCATGGCAATACTTAATCATGACTCGGAGTCTCAAAAATATCCTGCAAGGTTATATATGCTACATGTAAGGTCACACAACGGCCCAAAGCAGTGATGCCATCTCAAATGGCTGCTACATGTATCTTGGATCGGTACTGCAATAATAATTATTGTGACCTCTGACAACAAGAGCTGATTGTGGGTAAAAACTGGAACAAAAAATTTAAATTTTGTACCTGCAAAAATGACACATCGGGACAAAGAATGACATCAACAGCTTGAGTTATGTTCCCTGTTAAGTCGGTGCCTTCCAAAAGGATGTCAATCAAACTATAACAGCACTAAAAATAGATGCAGAAAGACAAGGAATTTATTACAGTTTCTATGCCCATCTCTCTAATGTTTGTTTCTCTTCAGTGGTTTTATTACATGTACCAACATACTAATATATTTATTTTTGGTGAGTACAACTGGTTTCAAATGCCATAAAAAGTGTGATGGAACCCATAATATTTATCAACAAATGAACCTCTGCCTTCAGCTGTGCTCTGAATGTTTTCTGGGCAAATTAAAAAAAAATAGTGAATAAGTTTAATCCATTTATAGTTTTAATGAGCCACAGACTTTCTGCTGTACAGATCAAAGAGTTTGGTACTCAGTTCATGACAGGTAATACATATAGTAATAGGAACTGGCGATGTACAGCTGTACATGTAACAGAATAATTAGCGGAAAATAATTCAACAATCAAGAATAACTTACTCGTAGCTCTCTTTTAAGGTGTTCTACATTTCTGATTGATGTCAGCTCATTTATACCTAATAACAATACCTGAAAAATTGCAATTCAAAAATCAATTAAGCATTAACTGTTGAACCATAAAATGCTTTATAAATTTTAATCTTGAATTTGTTTCTCTGACTAAACAACACAAATGTATGGAATGCATAAAGGTGCAGTTTGAGTCATAATGGGTATGACAGGTTTATTTACACCTTTATGTGACAAGCAGATCTATAACTTAGAGTTGGTTCCCTGCACAGGACATCCACACCCTGAATATAACTAGTTATAGTTGTCACTAAATCTGCCCCCGACCTTTTAAAACTCGAATGAAGACTCCTTGTGGTTGTCCATGTATTTACCATGAACCTTTGAAATGCGGTTTTCTTATTAGAGTTTCTGAGTGTAATTCTTTTGTTCTCTTTTGTGTTTTCTCAATTATTACACTTTGTTTCCTGGGTTAATGAAAATCCTCATACATGACATGCCTAGGATGGACAATTGTTTTTTATACATCTCATAATGAGTTCAACCAACACTGCAAATCTAATAGAACGCGTGTTAAACAGCAAAACCATCTTTAATTATCTATTTGTAACTAAATTTCCTATAACTAATGTGTCGAACGGATGCTTTGGCTTCGAGTGTGACATTCTTGAAGGCAAAGTCGAACGCAACTGATATAAATGATTTCGCAATAAACTAACCCTACAAAAACATGGACCACTGTTTCAAGTTTCTCACCTTTGAGATATTTCCCAGTTCATTTTTTCTGGCATGTCCTTGTATCAAATAAAATAATCGGGATTTCGCAATAAACTAACCCTAAAAACACATGGATCACTGTTTATTAAACCCTGAATACCTTAATGTAGAACAAAACCCGGTTATTTCACGTTAGCACCTTTCTTGTCTTTGACTGGGTTTTGAGAAATTTCAGCTATTCCTGATGTGGTTTGAATCGAGTTTGTCAATCCACGTTGACAAAACCAGTTCAAAGTTCTGTCGATCCACGTTGCTGATTTGTGTCTGACAAATCAAGTTCTTTAATACCAAACAATTGCAGTACTGCTGAATAACTTTTTAACTCTATAGAAATATGTATCTCGCAATAACCTTCGCGAAACTCGGTTTGGTAACGGCACTCAAGTTAAGCCTGGTCGGTCGGGGTTACGAACTGGACGGGTGACCAACCGCGAATATCGTGTTAAAGGTCCATACGTTGTTCTTTCTTTTCTTCTTCTTCTTTTTTGCGTATTATGTAGTGTTATTGTTAACAGTGTATTGAAAAGCAGATTTAGCATTATTTTGCCGCCCGCATTTAGAAAAAGACAAAAACAAAGAACAAATATGGCCCGGTGCAGTTCGCCTGAAAATTATTATTATTCGGGCCGTAATACGGAGCTGAAACTTTGTGACTTTGATCCATATATCTGCGGGGAAACCGGCAAACTAAGAAATCTGGGTTTTCGACAGTGTAAAACGATCATAATTCCTTTGATTCCAATCTCCTGTTCCTCTGTCTGTTGTTGTTGGCGTTGCCTTTGCCTCTGGGCCGGAACCCTGCGGGGGCAATAATCTCCTAGAGCAAAGCTTTGCTGATAATAATCTAAAAAGGTTTTTCCTCACCCGACAGTTTCACAAGCAACAACAAAGAAACCAGCACTTTGCATCATAAACACTGAGTAGTACCATGAACAATAATCAAATTATAGACTGCAGCATATACGTACATATAGTCGGACCTCCTTACAGGTATATGTGATATGGAATCACCAAAATACGAGACATGAATGTCCAATTAAAATTTTTCATACTAAATAGGTGTTGGTTTTATAGAAGTAGGGAGCGCACATAGTCTGTGCACGTAATTATGTACATGTATACGTGAACTTTCACACTGATATAGAACTGTCTATAGTAGGAGTGACTGCTGTTATGAATGTGTCCAGGAGAAATTTGACTTTAATTTAAAATTTCTTGCAACCTACCATGGAATTAAAGACAAACTCTAGCAGTCGATTAAGATGTGTATCACTTGCACTGTCATCAGATGTTACTATTATTAAGGTTATCCTGATAACAGAAACAAAAGATTAAAATTAACACTTTGAATCTGGCGGTCCAAGTTTTGGCCTTGCCATTGTATTACTTTCTTTTACGAGAAACTCTGCTCCATCATGATTCTCTTCATCCAGGTGTGTAAATCAATGAGTACTGGTAACATTCTACTGGGGATAACTCTCTGATAGACTGGCAACCCATCTAGGAGGATCAGGGAGTAGAAATAATGATATTACTACTCACTTTAATTAAGCTATGGAAACTGGTATAAGCTCCAGCCTGATGGGCTATTTGGCATGAATACAGACTTCTTGTCAACCTAAGTAGCATTCCAAATAATGGTAATAAATCCTCACTTTTCATTAAACACCTTCCAGACAACTTTAGCATCATCTGTCACTGTATTGAGCAGAGAGACATCTTGATTACTGGCAAACATGCAGACGCCATTGAGTGATCCAATCACAGGAAACGGTAGCTAAGTATTTAATGGCAGCCATCAGTATAACATGCTACATAAATGTTTTAATATTCATTTGATTCATTCTGTTATTACTAAGAATTTGATGCTGCGAATACAGTAAACACCTGCTAATTAATAAGAACCTACTTTTTCGAAGTCTGGCAAAATAGGTTCTTGTATTTTGGGGCACTTACAGCTCTATTGGGAATTTAGGCTACGTTGGTTCTTATTTAATTAGTATAGGTTCTTAATTTTTATGAAGGAGATAATAGATTGTTGATTACCAGAAAAATAAATAAACTTTTAATTTATTCAAAATTGTATTATTACAATCCTAATAAAATTGATTACCGCATATACATGTATATATACCGTTAAGTACAGTATGTTCATATTAAAACTCAAAGTTACACTCCTTACGGAGTCCTTTGTTTAAATTGTTCATCATAATAAAACTGTAACCCTGTCCCACATATAAGAACCTGCTTGATCTTGCTTGGCTAAACAGGCTCTTGTATTTTTGGGTATTAAAGTGACAAATTTCTGCCAGGAGGTTCTTAATCCACAGGTGTTTACTGTATGGAAGACGACGATCGATAGCCCTTCCATGACCTGCAAGTCCATGTAGAGTAGCTTATGTTTAGGTTACCGTATGAGTTTGCTGACATCGCTAGACTCATTTTTGCGATTTTACAGACCAAAATTATGGTGGAAACTAGCAATTACCTGAGGAAGATTCCCTTTTGTGCGCGTAAACAACGGAATTCCACCTTCAGTTGTCAAACAGACCAAATATGCCGCCATGTTGAATTCCCTCCATGCGCATGCGTCAAGGCTTCTGAAGAAAGATGTCAACTGAAGCAAAGATGGCGGATAGTTTTGATGAAATGCAAGTTGAGGTTAGTTAAGCATGAAATGGCTGCGAGACTGGCGTGCAAGCTGTTGTACGGAGGAATAGTAACTGTTAGCTGCTGCTGTTATATCAACTGCGTTTTGGAACATGTGGTTGAAGGCACTGTGGTACGTAAATGTAATTTTCCTAGGCGCAGTATCGTTTCCTGTCAGCAACTTCTTATTAAAGATATACAAACGTCTTCTATTATGCTAACTATACCAGCTGTATTATTTTAAGCCATTTGCTTTCGTTCAGCTGTAAAATTGACGCACTATGTTCTCTTTGAACTCTCTGGTTTATTGCTTTTTACGGAAGGTCTTGATATACATGTAAATCAGTCTCAGCTTTACGTTCATAGAGATCGAGTTTATTCGCGTGATTCTTTGCAAGTGCATGAATTCCTTCCGCATTAATTATGATGTGTCGTTTCTATTTTGTGTGAACAAAGAAGCCTTATTTTTAAATTTGATGAATCTTCAAAAACATACTTACATGTTAAAAAAATACTTACTGTGTCCATATTGAAGCTCTTACAGATGTTGTACTGAGAATTTAACCTCATCTATTCATTAAGAAATCTGTTTCTGTAATAGCCACTCAAATTGCAAATACCTTTCTTATCTCAGATTTCATCACCTTTTATGAAAGAACAGGGAAAATATTAGTGTCTGCTCTCTGACCCTCTTATTTTAATTCATTATTTGTTTAATGTAATCAGTAATGACAGGTCAAGCATTGAGGGTCAATAAACAGAATAATTATTATCCAACATCAATATTTTGTTTTTCCCTCACTTAGTGGAACTGAAATTCAAATACTGAAAATAATTGCCCTGGGGCCATAATGAGACAATTCTTGTATTGTCTGGCAAAAATTCAAAACATACGGTGAACTGCTGCTTGTATGTATGCCCCCAGCTTATACATCTTACAGTCATAAGGGGTTTTAGGAGAGCTTAAAAACAGAGGGGTCTATATCCAAGGGATTTAAGACTGGAATGTTAAAAGCCCTTTGAAACAAGCTGTAGCATTGCTGATCAAGTACATTTTGCATTTGGTTGTTAAAACCAAGCAACATGTTGAAGCTACTGTAATTATTAAGCTTCAAAACCACATGAAGTAATAATCATTTCAATACAAGCTACAATGTATAGGGGGGCTTATATCTGAAAGGGGGGTGGGAGCTTATAATTTATTGGATGTATTTTTTGTTTACAAGCAAAATAATGGTTCCCCCAGAGTATAACTGGTCGGAGGGGGGTGGGGGGGGGGAGGGCTTTTAAATGGAAGGTTCATTGAACAGCTTACAAGAAGCAGTTTACAACTTATGAAAATCCCATAAAATGTAAAATGTGGAGTGGTTTTTGGTGGTTGAGAATTTATGTTTATTTAGAGCTGATATTTTTACTCTGTATGTGACAAGACAGTGAGTCAGGATTTGTTATTTTCATCTAAGAGGTTTTAAATAGCTGGACAACCAGGATTGAGGAAGTTAACTTACTATTAATTATTTGATAGCAATGTACATGTAACTGGCAGTTCCACGTACTGTGCACTACAAAATCTTGTAGGGTTTAGTAAGTTGTCAAATACATGTACATGTAAGCCAAGTAACTGTCAAAAAATAAATATGTACATGACTATTGTACAAGGTAATCAAAGAGCTAGTTTATTGATTCCTCCTTGTCTTTAGTAGCTCTTTCATTTTTGTTATTGTGTGTGTGTGGGGGGGGGGGGTCATACATGTGTTATATGTTTTTGTTCAGAGCCATTATGCAAAAATCTGAACATGCAAATATAATAATTGTTAACAGTACTTTACAGTTGTCTGCAGCTTTACAACTTTAGAAGGCTTATAAAAAGGTCAATTTCCTAAACAAAATAAATAAACACATGAAATGCCATGAATTATTTTCAACATTTAAAGAGAAAAAATATTAATTTTTTACCTCTGTGTGGCCATATCCTCTATTTATTTTCTTCTTTTAATTTGTCCCAGTGCAGCTGTTTGGGCCATCTATGATTCCTACTTTCAATGTGAAAAATGATGGAGACCTCATAATCACCGAGCATTTAAGTGCACAATTCAGGACAATAAAAAAGTATGTATCATGTACTTAACCACTTGATCCCTGTTAGCAGATTCTCCTTTTCATAATACTGTTTAATTAAACTGCCATCCATGGTGATGGAAGAAGCTAACCAGTTTACGTGTTATACAACCAGCTTTATTCGACACGTTTATCTGTTCCAATTGCAACTGTAAATGCTCCTGATTTTTTACTGAGTCTTTAATCACATCAAGCATGATTGTTACATCCTTTGTTTGGTGTGACTTAAAAAAAGAACTCAAATCTTTAAAGACAAGTACAACACTGTAAAAAGCTTTATTCCAGACATACCTTGACGTTTATTGTACAGTGAAGTTTCACTGCTTATGAAGTTTTCAGCTTACTGACAATAATTTTTTGCTTGGTCCCCAGGGGTGATGTTGTCATAGTGCGTTCTCCTGAAGACCCAAAATGCCTTTTGTGCAAACGAGTGGCTGCAATGGTGGGTGGACTATTAATCTGAACTTATATAGTACAAGAGAAGTGCCTGTGTGTTTAACGTACATGTAGTCAAAATAAATAAATAAATAAATAAGTTCTTTATTAATTTCAAAAACAAATGTTCTATATTACAATTGACAATTATTTAAAATTGAAAAGACACCTTTTGATTAAACAGGGTTTAAAATGCTCAATCCTAATTTGAGGAAGTAGTGATACGTATGTCCTTGGTTCCTCAGCCCTAGTATAGCACCCCTGAGGTACAACCCTGTTTATACAGTGTAGGCAAAAAAGGGGTCATGTTACCATCAGCTTAAATTACTCGTTGTTGCGTATTAAATAAGAAATTAATAACCCAATTCTCCTCCAGTAAGTACTCCATACAGTTTTGAAATTCCACCATGGTAAAGACCGTTAAGACAAAGACCTTGAAAATGCCATATTGATATGATAAAATACACCTAATGAGCTAATCTCAGTGAGTCAAACTGTACACATATAATGTTCTTAAATGAATATACATATTTTTGTACAGTAAATACTGTAAAAGTAATGAACGAATATATGCCCTCTTCCAAATAAATGCCTCTTTTCTAATAAATGCCCCCTCTACACAGTTAAAATTTTCTTAGACACCCCTGTCTAATAAATGCCCTCTGTATCGTAGGGCCTATGATACAAAAAATACTAGGAATTAGCGAAAAGGAGAAAAATCATTCAAATCATTCAGTTCCTTGCCTTATTAACAAAGCTTTGTGTTTGTCATCTTGTTCAATGTCAAGTTTAAAGTAAGGATAGCCTAACGATGGCAATGCAATAACCCTGAGCGAGGATTCTTACATTGATGTTGAGATTTGAAAGAGTGATATTGGATCTTTAGAGGGTCTAGATGTATTGATGGACCGCATATTGTGCTATCTTTTAACTCTCTTGATGTTTTGGCCGAAAGCATAATTATTATTAGTTTTGTTGAGCTTGTTACAGTTATGAGAATAAAATAATGCCTCTCTCTTTTAAACGCCTCCTATCTATTAAACGCCCCCGCTTGGTCCCCTAAAATTAAATAGATTTCCCAGGTGTTTATTAGTATGGTATACATTTTTACATACACCACACAACTACAACTTACACTACACACATTACATCTCATATTTGAGAAAAAAGAAAGATTAGGAAGAAGACAATTAAGGCAAAAGAACAATAATGTAACTAGAGGAAAAACTACATTTGAACTTAATTTAATTTTCTGCTTTATTGATAAGTGTATCTACTTCAACTTAGGAGTTTTCATTTTCTAAAATTTCAGTTAGTTTTTGTAAATATATTATAATTATTCAGGGTTTGCAAATTTCATTGATGAGTGGAGTCAGTTTGACTTCTGCTTCACAAATTTGGGAGTCATTTTGGAATATTTGGTGTCAAGTATCAGACTTTCCAGCACGTGGTCCTGGCATGTATACACTATCGTGAGGGATACACGAGGTAGCTGTGCGGTCCGCTGACCTGGAAAAGTCAAATCCACGATGGCGGTCATCGAGTAAACTTTGATCGTAATTTACCCTCTTCCTGTTTTGTCGTGCAGTATAATTCTTTAATTTCGATGACTTAATTAAGGTTTACAACGTTTACAATTAATGTAAATTGTATTTGTTGCGAAAAAGGTAAGGACAAAACTGTGTTACCAAAAATTTCTGGAGTCAAAGTGGCTCCCTGTTTGTTAGTGAAAATTTTTGGAGTCGAAGTGATTCCCTCCGTAACTTCAGTGGAGTCATCTGAACAATTTTGGCGTAAAATACGCCAAATTTGGCGTATTTGCGAACCCTGATTATTAATACATTTGTTAAAAGAGTTTTTGAGTGAGCTAAAGGTTTGCCGTAATCACCCATTCCATATGCTACATGTAACCTAATTAATTTTGAACAGTGGATGAAGTAATTATTTTTGGAAGTTCTAGGGTCAAACCTCTTTAATTTTTGATGTGCAGGCTGTAGTACAATATTATCATTGAACCTGTAAGTTGGTAGTGCCAACTTTCATGTCACCCCAAACTATAGGCCTGCCTTTGCACAGTTGACAACTCATAAGAGTTGTAATTCCTTTGAGCTTGTGTAATACCCTATTTTCACTGTCATGAAGCGATGAAGTGATTATTTTGTTCTGTACAATGTTTCATTTTTAACTACTGTATTCCCACACACAAAGCTCCTTAACCAATATTCAATGTGTTTATTTTTTGTCAGAGTGGGGAAAGAATTAGGGCTAGCCCAGATGATGATCTAAAGGTATGTCTAGCAGTAATGAATCTTACATGTACATTTTAAGCTGTTGTGTCTGTAGACACATTCACATTCACATTCACATTCAGGGTAAATTCTTTTAACCTAGGTTGATTCTCAATTTCCTTTATCTCGTAGCCCTAATTCATGATATTAGAGTTAGGAGATAGAAGAAATTAACAGAGAATCAACCTAGGTTAAAACACAATTTACCTGAATTTATTTTTGAGTGGACAATTGTTGTTGGTGCATATATATACACTTAGCAAATATCCACCAGATAAAGAAATCACTATCCAGACGCTAATGCAATTGGTTTTCTTTACACTTATCTACTGGATAATGATTAATTATTTTGTTTAGAGGATAGTACTATTCAGTTCTTGGATAATCAGCGTGTGCTGCCTGCTTGCTATAGAACTGTAAAGCACTAGTGTAGTTCCATAAATTGACTATTTGAAAATCTACAAGGTTTGTCTAGAGACGGATCTTGACCAGGGATGACTGGTTAGATGTACAAACTGTACTTTAACACTTTTAGATCAACAACAGCAAAAAAAAAAACACATAGCACGTATTTCACTTTAGGTTCATACATGTACATGTAAAAACATTGCAAGATGAATGTTTTGAAACCTCATCAAAGAGAGTTACATGTCCATTTCAAACCAAAAAATGGCTCACAGATTGACCTTATGTTCATCATGTTTATTTGGGGAAAAAAGGTGGACTCAAACTGCTCCATAGAGTACTAGTGATGTTAAATTACCATTACATGGAGTTAAGAAAGTCATAATTTTTTTTAAAGATTCCCAAAGGTCATGTTTGGCTTCTTGGTGATAATCCAGATTGTTCAAAAGATTCCAGACATTTTGGACCGGTTCCTTATGGACTCATTCGGGGACGAGCTTGTTTGAAGGTCAGATACATGTAGCATTATTTAAATTTATTTATCTTTGTTATTTCTCTTAACACTTTGCAAAATATGAAAGCCCACTGGAAGTTTTTTTGTCAGCAGACGGTTGACAAGAGACATGCATGTAATTTTAAAAAAGGGCTGGATATTCTGGATAACTTATGGTATAACAACTGCTTAAAATGCCAGCCATTGTCTATAAGGACATGCAATTCTTTTCAAAGCCGTCCGGTCCATCTGCATTTTGATAGATCAAAGATCACTAATCAGGTGACAAACAACAATCTGCGAGGGATGGGGGTGCACAATAATTTATTGACAAAAAATCAAGGAATTTCTTGGATGTTCTTTCCCATTCTCTGAGGTCAATTTCCATGTTGTAGTGGATATGGAACAAAGTGAGTCCTTTCAATCTGTAGAATGATTTTAACTGGGAAAGATTTTTTTATAATTTTATCAAAAATCATTTATTATGAAGAATTTGACCGATTTCTGTAAAACGATGGAAACCGGTGTGGATCTGTGTCTTTCTCTTGTGCCATCTACATTGTACAAATTTACATCCCTATCTCTAAGGCGCTTTAAAAGGTAACCATGTTTACATATACATGACCTCTATCTCTAAGACGCTGCAGAAAGGCAACCATCTTTACAGGTACATGTAAGTAGGCTCACAGCCTTGTACCATTTTCCCTTGAGTCTGCTGTAAATGTGTGGGTTTTCTTAAGGACAGGCTTTACCCACAAGATAATCAACCACCTCATTTTAGTTAATGCCTGCATGCCAGGGAATTGTAACGCTTCTTAAGGCAATGGGATTTTATCAGTTTAACCAGAGGAAACGTTTCTTTATTTCCTGTAATCAGGAGACCAAGCTGAGCGAATAAGAAAGACTCTGTACCTCCTGTTACTGATTTTCAATGCAAACCATTATTAAAATACCCATAGACCTCCCACACAGCTCTAAGTGAACAGGCCTTTGCATTTGATTGTTTTCAGGTGTGGCCTCTTTCTGAATTTGGGAAAATTGAAAATCCATACAACATAAGGTGACGGTTTGCCAATTGACAAGTGTAACTACGGTTGCTCAAAAAGGACAACAAACTGGCTAGTGGCAGACGCGCTAAATGACGTTCATCTGTGGTCTGTCCTTTTAGGCAGCATGGTGGTAAATCATCTCAAAATTTGTAGACTCAAGTTCAGCATTATTAACATCAAACCTGGAACTACATTTACGTCTGTTGTTCTAGCAGATAATTCCACTTCTCGTATTAAACCCACGGCATAGTTTTCCTCACACCAATCGATCGTGGGAGTTTTGAATTAAAAGCTCTCTCGATGGAGCAGTACTTAGAATGGTTGTTTTTTAATTTCATGCATTTTGAAGATGTATTCGGTGATTTGGGTGCGGCAGAGAACGGTACAAAGGTCTTTCAGCAATCATCTGTATGGTATTGGTGTAATAACGTACTGTAAACGTGACTGATCCACAAATGGATAAAAAAAGACGATTGGGAAAGAGAGAGTAATATGAAGGAATGTCCCCTTCGCAAACCTCTGGGACTATTTTACACATTATCACTTGATAGGTGGAAAGCCATTTTTTGGGAACGAAGACAGTTTTGGCAGGCCAAGTAAAAAATATGCGCTGCAAAACCTCATTAGGTATAAACCAACCTTTGTGGAAAAATTTTTGATGTTTTTCTTATTTCATCCACATTTAATGGAACTAAAATGTTCATGGTTCCTTTTTTCTCTTCACGAGAATGTAAGTGGCAAAACATTCATGGCCTCTTTTATAGATCGGAGGTCGATCGATAAAAATAAGTATCCTTCAACAAAAAAACATAATAAAAGAAATAGAACTTTCTTTAATATAAAATGATCGAAGTAATATATTGGAATTTCATGAAATTGTAAATTTGTAATCGAATTTGTAGAGGTAATGTAGCTTTCATTCTCAAGGTAAAATAATAAAGGTAGCGTAATGAAAAGTTGTGTGTTGAAAGTAACAGCCATGACACCAGTTCGTTTTCCTCCCTTTCATCTGGTTTGGTCAGCACTGTGGCCAAGTATCTACTCCTTTAAACACTAGCATGCACGTGTATTAACAAGTGCTATTCAACTTCCATTTTAACGTTCTCATTATTTAAAATACGATAAAAGTAAAAAAAATTTGCCAAATATATACATAATTTAATTTTGAGAAATCGTCTTCTGTTTACCACTACGTTTTCGCCGCCATGTTTGTTTTTCTAATAGGCTGATTTAGCAACAAAACGGGAACGACGGGAAAGCGCGCGACGCGACTTTCTGAGCTCAATTTGCTGCTCTGCCGTAGGTCAAGCCAGCAGTTTGATTTTCGCGCGCCGTCGTCAACTGACGTTCCCCTGGTGTTGCTGAATCAGCCTAATTTAAAACACGAGCCGTCACGCGAGTTACCGCTCACCGCACGCAAAATTGTGTTCAGCCACCTTAAGGTAAACGTGCCTGCATTATGGTTCTAATTTATACTCAAACCGTTAGTTACGGGTATATTTTACTCAGAAAAGAATTCTTATTGTGTGTTCCCTTGTTTCGCTTTGGTGAAGGCCGCGCGCTCGAAACCTTGGCGTTTGGATCTTTACAGTTGTAATTTGACTCCATTAATTCAGGCAGTCGATGAAACCTTTTTTTTCACTCCATCACCACACCACCACTGCACGACTTTTTCCTTTGAAACTTGCCATTCATTTAATGTCGATGTATGTTTACTTGAGGCATGAAATGCTGGATTGCTTGGTATTCCCGGCGACATTTGTAAACCCATTGAAACCATACAACGAACATGACGTAAATCGGCTACTGCGTATTTACAGAATTCCTCGCCGAATGTTGTCAAGTCCCTATTAAGGTTTGTCCCAGGTCTCCTCGGTCAATGCGTTTGGGAGACAAACTCGCGCGAACCACTTGACCCAAAACGCATAAGATTTTCGGAATAATGAGGAGTCGGTACATGTCTATGTTTTGGTTTGCCATTGCGTTTGCAAAACAAGGCGGATACAGTAAAATTGAGGGTTCTTGACGGAAAGTGTTGAAGACCTGGTGGTTAATGCGTTTTTTCTCCATCACAAACATCTTCGATATCATCACCTTGGGTTACAAGTACAACGGCGTCGCAAATCCAGATCCGCACGTGGCTGTGAGACTCGTCTTTTGTCACCGAAATAACGCGTGGAAGATACTACGTCGGGTTTCGACGCGAGAGACCACACTTTCGTACTAGTAGCTGAATTATTTCGATATTCTTGTCGATTGGATCATCGACCCTGCACGCGTGACTCCAGACGATCGATAAAGCAGCAATACACACAGAAAAAGATACAGATATAAAATAACCCTCTTTTATTTTCCAAACATGTTGGACAATACATCCGTCTTTGTTGGTGTAAGATGTAAAAACCCGCGTTGAAATTTTATCACTCACAAGTTCACTGAGTTCGTATATATTGTGATTATTTCATTTAGTATAGCGTTATCATGCGATGGAAATGTCTATGTACACAAAATAAGTGTTTTGCTGCTTTAGAGTGGGTGGTTTCGTCCACTTTACGATGTAAATGTATTGTTCAAGTCGACTTGATAGTCGCATAGTCGCAATTAGTGCGCGTACAATCTGGATCTAATTTTAAAGATCGTTAGTGATCGTATTGAGGGTTTTTAATGGCGTGCAAACAGTTGACCTTATTAAACATCTGAGGCATTTTTCGTTCCATTTCGTGGGATTTCATCTATCATGAAGTGGAAAGTGAGCAATGTTGTTCTCGAGGTTTTCCAAATCAGTAGCCAAGCAAACTTTAACACCTCCTTTCGAAATTCGCTTTTTTCTTTCTCTAAAAACAATCGGCCGAAAACGTATGTTGTAAATGGAAAGGTCATAAAAGTTGTTTTTTTACATATACTTTTCGTTATGTGCAAAAGCAAAACGGTCCGTAGTTTTTGTTCTTGGGCTTTTGACTCATAAACAAGGTCTTCATCTATGGATTCACAGTGATGTGCCTTAATGATTTGCGTGGCATCCTGCCTTACTTAGTTCTTGCATTTCAGATGTAAAGATTCTACTGAATAATGCATTTTGGTTTTCGTTTCTTGCCCATTCTATCGACCCCAACAGGTAAGGATTTCCTTTGTAACTTTGGTGTCCATGCTTCTCGTGGTTTTCGCGGAAACTCGTTATCGTTCAGGTCAGTTATCTTATTATTGCCTGCGAAAGAAAAAAAAATGGCTGAATAAACATAATAAGTTGAATATATGTTTGCCGTAGGCACGATGGACACGGTTGTCGTATTTAACCACAAACGTGTTGCCTTCAATTGAGCACTACTTTGAGAAAAGATAACATCATCTGTACAGTTGGCGGTTTTTTTGGAGGTCAATGAATGAAAATCTCCCTGCTTAGCACTCTAAGTAACGATTCCCACACCAACCCACTCTGTAAAGTTGATTTATCAGAAGTAACATTTGGCGAAAGAATAATTTACTGTTTTTGTTGTTGTTTGTTTGTTTGTTTGTCTTTTCTTAAGGCTTGAAGAAAGCAGTCATATGTTAATAACGATTTTTGTATATTATGATTATGATTATGATTATTATTGTTATTATTATTATAATTATTATTGGGCTTGGTTTAAACAAACATTAAAAATAAAACGCAATAGAGAAAGAGCATAGACAATTAAGAACGCGACTGAAGGGGAAGAGGGCTGTTATAAGGTGTCGGAACTTTATTCCAAACAACATGTCTTCCTTCTCCCTTTCCCATCGTGCACTACGTCGAGATACCACAGGGATACTACCCTCTAACACTTTCTTCCCCAATAAAATGTCTATTTGACGTTCAGTTATAACTATATCTCTGCAGTGTTTTATCTATATGTAAGCGTCCTGAACGTGTTCGTTTTACATTAATCAGTTCTATATTGGTGCATTCAGTTTCCAAGTCTTTGCGGTCTATTTTGTGGCTTCACGTGCATGCTCCGGTGGGTAGGAGGTGCTGACTTGGTCCTAGGGCTTCTGTTCTTCAGACTTCAGGGATGGTTCCGTTATTTTGACCTGCTTGTCTGGCTTTCGGTGTACAAGGTTTCTCCTGGTACTTTTCCTCCTACGTTTACGTCGTATGATCTGTATCCATGACTCTGTGTTACAGTCACTTTCTTCCACTCTTGTCGTTTGACTAAAGTCTCTGGCTTTACTCGAACAGTGTCACCAGGCTTTAGCTCATTCAGATCTCTGACAGATTTGTTATAATAAACTTGAGGTTTCTTGGTTTCCCAGGTTTTCTCTTCTAACACTTTCTCTGCAATTTCCGGTGTAAGTAAAGTTCCTCTGATGGGTATTTCCGGTCTTGTTCAGAGGTTTAGGAATCTTTGTGCCAGAGATGTTGTCATATCAATGGTGGGTGTGTTATGCCGGTCAAGCAACACTTCATACGGATTTAATGCAGTTTTCTCTGTCTTCTTCAACGATGTCTTTACAATCTTCACAGCAGATTCAAATTTCCCATTGCTCTGGTGGTGATGAGGTGAATATTTGGTCTGTTCGATGTTGTTTTGTTTACAGAGCTGTGAGAATTCAACGGAGTCGTAATTCGTTCCACTGTTTTTGCATCAAATTGATGATCTCAACAGCACTTTGGTTTCTCATCAGGTCAAATTCAATTCAGTTACTGTAATAGTCAACCAATACTAGATAGTGTACTCTCCGCCACTCGAAATTATCAGAACCGACTTTGGACCACGGTCTGTTAGGAATTTCATGACTATCAGAGTTTTTTTGGTCTAGAAAGCGTTGCAGACTTCACATGTGGCAAGAAACTTCTTTAGTTGGTTGTTCATGCTTGGCCACCATAAGGATGTTCTGGCGCGTCTAAGGGTTGATTCTGTACACATATGCTGCGCTTGATGTAGTTTCACGAGTGTCTTCCTCAGGGCCACCGGAACTACGATGCGATCGTTCTTGTAAACAATTCTACCACTGACCGACAGTTCGTCCTTGATGCTCCAGTAGGATAGAATTGCAACAGGTACGTTTCTTTTGTTGTTTGTCCAGCCTTTAGAGATGTGGTGAACTACTGACTGTAATTCGGTGTCATCGGCTGTTGCTTCTGCAATTTCAGCGCTTTGATCTTCATGGACCACTCGAGTTGTTTCAATCCCATGTTCAAACGTGCTTCGGTTCTGGCTTGTTGTTTGGGATCTGCTAAGTGCGTCAGCAATAAGATCTTTGCCTTTCACAAACTTAAATTAGAAGTTCATGATTCTGCAGAGCATTCGTTGGAGTCTCACAGAACTATCTGCAATAGGTTTCTTCAATACAGCAGCCAGCGGTTTGTGGTCATTGTAAATTGTCACTTTTCGACCATAAGTGTAGGTGTGGAATCTAGTGAGACCATAAACATTACTAAGCATCTCTTTCTCAACTCGACTATAGCGTTTTCAGTTTCAGTTAATGCTCTCGAAGCATACTGTATATGCTGATTACCTTGCATGAGGCATGGTCCTAATCCACTTGGTGATGCGTCAACTTGTATTTCTACTGTCTCGACTGGTGGACAAAAGACATTTCGAGTCTCGCGTCACGCAATCGCACGCGTGAGTTTTTAGTGATCAGATTTCATTTTTTTGATTGACAGTTACTCTGATTTTGTAATTCACACGCGGTCGGGTTTTTGTTGTTGTCATGAGTTGTTATCAGAACATGTAAGTTTTAGGAGCCGTAAAATTAAAACCGTGAGTTTATTTAACCGACGAGATATCGTTTGTTGTCTTCGCAACATTTTTTGGCGACCACGACGGGAGAAACCGAGAGACCGTTTTGAAGAGTTACCGGGAGATTCATTCACCGTACGCAAGCACTGTGGTAAGCTTGAATTTTTGATTTGTGATTTCGCCGCTCAAGATGAATGCCGATGCAGAAGAAACTGGCGGTGAAAATGGTCCGGGAACCGAACAGACCGAAAACAAGGACGATGAAGAGAAACTGGAAAGAGAGAAAGTGTTATTGGATCTGAAAAAACAAAAGAGACTACGAAAAACCGAGATGACAAAAATTCGCCATCACATGGAGAAGCTTTGCATCACGCCGAAGGATTCGCCGAAGGACGTAGGCGCTATTGAGAAAGATATTGAGCAACTTTGGTCGCTTCTGGAAAGCACACTGGAAATACTGGATGAACTGTGTGTTGTTTATTTGAAAAATGGAGAGGAAGCAAATAAACAGGCGTCTATGGAAGAAGGAAAAACGCTGGAATCGGAAATTCAAGCCGCAATTGAAAAGGCACACGAGGCCGTGAAATCACACGCTCAAATTTCTGTCGCGACTGCTTCGCACAGTGAATTTGTCGCTCATTCAAGTCCGCCGATCGTTTTGCAGGGTTCGCTCAACCCAGTTTTGCCTCCAACGCCTTCCCAAAATTCGCACAGCAGTCAAGGAGAAATAAACGTTCCTGAAAGCCCGCAAATCAGTCATTCCGCGAATCATCGCCTGAAGCCATTGAAAGTACCGACGTATGGTGGAGACAAGACGAAATTTGAGGAGTTTTGGGGCTTGTTTGAAAGTCTGGTGGACCAGTCCAAAGAATCAGTCAACCTAAAAATGGCGAGATTGAGGCAGAGCTTGTCCGGCAGCGCGCTGGAAGCGATTCGAGGGCTTGGGGTGTCAGAACCAGAATATGAAGAGGCAAAGGAAATCTTGATAGCCAAGTTCGGCGGTCAGCGGCGGCAACTGCAGGCCTACATGGACCAGCTGGAAAAAATGCCCAAAATGGGAAACAACGACATTCAAGGATTTGAAAAGTTTGCAGATTTAATACGTATTACTGTGGTTAAGCTTAGGGCCGAGGGGCGCGATGGAGAGCTTGGAGAAGGAACACTTCATAGCCTGTTAGTGAAAAAGCTCGCGGAAGTTCAAGTACAAGGGTACAGCCGTTGGCTACAGAAACAGAGCCGGGAGCGATCTGTTGTAAGTTTGAGGGATTGGCTTAAGGAAGAAGTACACATCCGCGTTGAAGCTAAGGAGATGGCGCATGGCTTATCGGTTACAGAGAAATCTGATGGATGGCAACATTCAAATCGAAATCCAAACAATCGAAACAGGCCCAGAAATTTTCACGTCAGATCAGATTTCGCCAGGAGACCACCAGGCTCAGGCCAGCCTACCCGAAAACCGCCGTGTCCGTGCTGTGGTTCCCCGAATCATGGAGTATGGGCCTGCTTGGTTTTCCAACAGAAAAGTTACGATGACAAATGGACACTGGCTAAAGAAAAACGATTGTGTTTCCGGTGTTTAGGTGATGATCACCAGGGAAAGTTCTGTACGAAGTCACAAACCTGCCAAATCAACGGTTGCCGGGGAAATCACCACCGTCTCTTGCATGAGAATCCGCCTGCCACGAACCCACCCATGGGGACTGCTCAACCAATGATCAGCTCTAACAGCTACCCGTCATTTACTCCATGGGAGGGGGCAGTCGGCCCCGTTTTATCACCCGAGGGTGAGGACAGTCGTGCCTCGCGAGCGATGACTACTCACAACCCGAGAAGCCCAAAAGAAGCCTACTCACTGCGTACCGTTCCCGTGTGGGTGAAGGCACAAGGAAAAAAGCTTAAAGTGAATGCAATCCTAGATGATGCCTCAAACGAGACATTCTTGAACGAAGAAGTGGCCGGAGCCCTTGGACTAAAGGAGTCTTATCAAACCGTGAAAGTTCATGTATTGAACAATTCTGTAGAGACGTTTCAGACTATGCCGTTAAAAGTAGAGATCGAAAGTGTTAATGGTCAGTTTACAAAGGAAATTGAAGTTAAGACCTGTCCCCGCAATGTCACTGGAAATTACCAAGTGGAGAATTGGAATGCGAATAAAGGCAAGTGGCCTCACCTTGCACAGTGCGACTTCGCGTCACCAGCAAAAGACGGCTTGGTAGATTTGTTGATCGGTGTTGATAATGCTGACTTGCATTACTCGTTTGCTGATGTACGTGGAAAGGTGGGTGAACCGGTGGCGCGCTTGGGTCCGCTTGGGTGGACTTGTATCGGACCTCCAGATGGTAGAGCGGAGACTGGAACAAGAACGCATACAATTCGAACACTGTTTACAAGGGATGTAGGGCCGGTTAGTGTAGCAGGTGGTTGTTGTGATTTAGATGGAACGCTTAGGAGGTTTTGGGAGATCGAGAGTTATGGAACTGAGCTAAATGACCGAGTCGTGTGTACTGCAGAAGAGAGATTGGCCTTAGAAAGGGTTAGCAGCTCAGTCTGCTACAACGGTGAGAGATACAGTGTTGCTGTGCCGTGGAAAGGACAGAGGCCTCAACTTCCCGATAATCGTCAGATGGCAGAATCCCGTCTTCTCAGCACAGAGAAAAACCTAAAAAAGAGAGAATTTGTTGAGAGAGAGTATAAGAAGACCATCGAGACTTATGTGGAGAAGGGGTACCTGCGTAAAGTCCCAGAAAATGAAGCACCGCCCCCTGAAGTTTGGTACCTACCACACTTTCCGATTGTTAGGATGAGCAAGTCTACAACCAAAGTAAGGATAGTCTTTGACTGTTCCGCCAAATACAAAGGAATCGCTCTTAATGATGTCATTCATGCTGGGCCGAAACTTCAGAGAGAACTCTTTGATGTTCTGATCCGCTTCCGCCGTAACCCGGTTGCCCTTGTCTGTGACATTCAAGAGATGTACCTCCAAATAGAAATTGAGTCTGAAGACCGACCGTTGTTTCGAATCCTGTGGCGAGACGGAGAAACAGGCCGCAACCCAGATGTGTATGAATTCTCTAGAGTTGTTTTCGGGAAGAACTCAGCTCCCTTCGAAGCCCAATTCATCGCCCAGGAGAATGCCAGGCGGCACCAAACCGAGTTCCCATTAGCTGCAGAAACTGTCCTTCAGTCCACCTACATGGATGATTCGTTAGACAGTGTTGAGGAGGACGAGAAAGGAGTCGACCTGTATCACCAGCTTAATGCATTGTGGGCAAAAGCAGGCATGCACGCCCGAAAATGGGTGTCGAATTCAGCAACGGTGATGGCAGCCATACCCGAGGAGGACCGAGCCACAGAAGTGGACATAAAAGACAGTAAGGATACAGTAACGACAACGCTTGGCTTACAGTGGAACAGCACCGATGATTTATTGGCCGTGCCTGCAACACCCGTGACCGAGGGCTACCCAATTACTAAGAGGAGTGTTTTGAAGAAAATTGCAACTGTTTTTGACCCGCTTGGCCTGATAAGCCCTTTCGTCGTACAAGCGAAGATTATGCTCCAAGAACTGTGGAATCGTGGCTATGACTGGGATGAGGAGGTTCAGGACGAAGTGGCTAATCGTCTTCAGGTCTGGTTCTCACAGCTGTCATGCCTAGAAAAGGTCAAGATTCCACGGTGTCTGCAAAACCAGCAACCAGTCAAGTCGAAGGAGGTGGTGACCTTTGTTGATGCCTCAACACAGGCCTATGGAGCTGCCACCTACTTACGCTGCGAGTATGAAGATGGTACCGTGTCCGCACAGCTGATAGCTTCTAAGAGTAAGGTTGCCCCGCTTACCCCCATGACCGTGCCAAGGCTGGAATTAATGGGAGCCATAGTGGGTTTAAGGTTAACCCAGTCCGTGTCCAGAGTCCTGGAACTACCCGTGAAAGCAGCGTCGTTATTTTCCGACAGTACAGACGTGCTATGGTGGATTCGTGGAAGAGGCCGAGACTTTCGACCCTTTGTGGCAAACCGTATTGGGGAGATACAGATTAGTACTGAACCGGTACAGTGGCAACATGTCTCCACCGACAAAAATCCTGCAGACCTGTGTTCCCGAGGAACGAGCCCAGCTGAGCTTGCTAAATCCGAACTATGGTGGAATGGCCCGGAATGGCTGATGAAGGAGAAAAGTGAGTGGCCTAAGATGGAGTTAGCCGAAAGCCCGAAAGTGATGCCCGAAATGAAGTCGACAACAAAACAGCAACAGGGTTCTACCACCCTCGTGACAGTGCAAGAAAACCAAGCTCAGAGGGACAAGCCAAGTCAGGGTGGCAGTGTTCCAGTCTGGAGATTGAACCCGAAACGCTTCTCAAGTTGGAGCCGACTGGTGAACCTACATGCTAGAGTAAGGAGGGCGCTCCACAACATGTCGAAGAGGGGTCCGCGACAGACCAGCAAAGCATTGTCACCGTGTGAAATAAGAGAAGCTGAGGCAGAGGTGGTGCAATCCTGTCAGCGCGAAGCATTCCCTGACGAATACAAAGCTCTAGTGACCGGGAGACCAATACTGACCAAGAGCCGACTAATGAAGTTGAATCCTGTGTTAGATGAAGAAGGCTGTATCCGTTCAAATGGAAGACTCCAGTTCGCAGAGTACCTGCCTTACGATGTGCGATTTCCAATGATACTGCCTCGAGGACATTGTGTCACGAAGCTCATTGTCAAGCATTATCATGAACAGGCTAACCATACAGCAGGAACCAACTTTGTCTTGTCCCAAATCAACCAGAAGTTTTGGATCATTGCAGCCCGGGAAGAGATCCGAGAGTGGGAGCGAGAGTGCAACATGTGCAAACGAATGCAGAGCAAGACCGCTACACAGATCATGGCACCGATTCCAGGGATCCGTCTTCGCTTTACCTTCCGTCCCTTTGACCAAACAGCCGTTGACTATGCTGGCCCCTTTACAACCGTACAAGGACGAGGTGTGTGCCGACAGAAGAGGTGGCTGTGTTTGTTTACTTGTCTGTCAACCCGTGCGGTCCATTTGGAGGTGGCTTTTGGTTTGGACACCGACAGTTTTCTGAATGCCTTTACACGCTTTACAAGCAGACGGGGAGCGCCAAAGGAAATGATAAGCGACTGTGGGACCAATTTTGTTGGAGCCGTCAACGAACTAAAAGAACTGATCAGTAAGCTGGACCAGGACAAGATTCAGCAAAGCACAGCCAATCGAGGTGTAACATGGAGATTCAACCCCCCCGGGGCACCACACTTTGGTGGCATTCACGAGGCCATGATAAAGTCGGCCAAGAAAGCTATTTACGGAGTAATCGGAACGAGTGACGTAACTGATGAAGAGTTAATTACCGCAGTGACTGGAGTGGAAGGACTGCTCAATGCACGACCGCTCACCTACCAGTCAGCCAACCCCCAGGACATTGTACCGCTGACTCCAAACCACTTCTTACACGGACAGTTGGGCGGTCAATTCGCACCTGAAACCGTTGATACCACCGAGTTCAGTCCACGAAAACGTTGGCGAAAGGTCCAGGAGATAATTTCCCAAGTCTGGAGGAGGTGGCTACAAGAGTACCTTCCTTTGTTAAGCAGAAGGCCAAAGTGGACCGAAGTGGTCAAGGATCTGAAGGTGGATGATGTTGTTCTCGTCCTGGATTCTAAACTGCCAAGAGGACGATGGCCTCTAGGACGCATCCTCGAAACTTATACAGGAAGGGATGGCCACATCAGAGTCGCTAAGATCCAATGTGGCGCAAGCACCATCGTTAGACCAATTCATAAACTGGTGCCCTTGCACGAAAGTTAGAACACTGAACATTTCTCGTTGTTATAGTTTTCTGTTTCAATCTTTTATCGAACAATCACACTGATCCTTACCTCCCAGTGTGGGGAGGGGGAAATGGACAAAAGACATTTCGAGTCTCGCGTCACGCAATCGCACGCGTGAGTTTTTAGTGATCAGATTTCATTTTTTTGATTGACAGTTACTCTGATTTTGTAATTCACACGCGGTCGGGTTTTTGTTGTTGTCATGAGTTGTTATCAGAACATGTAAGTTTTAGGAGCCGTAAAATTAAAACCGTGAGTTTATTTAACCGACGAGATATCGTTTGTTGTCTTCGCAACAACTGGGTTGAAGCACTTCAATAATGGTGCGTTTGAGATGAGGGTCTTTATTTCTTCAAAAGCTTTCTGTTCATTTGCTTCCCAGATAAACGCAGTTTCTTTTTTGAGCAATGTTCGTAGCGGTTCTGACTTGGTTGACAAGTCCTCAGAAAATCGTGAGAGGTAAGTTTCTACACCAAGTAATCGTCTTACTTCATCTTTGTTTGTTGTGGCAGGCTTTGATTGAATACAATCTTGTTTCTTCTTAACAGCTTTGTCTGTCAGAACCACACCCATGAAGAACAATTCAGTCTTCCGCAGGTGGAACTTCTCTTTGCGAAGTTTAATATTCTTATGTTTGCATCGTTCTAGCAAAGTTAACGGGCGTTCTTCATGATTGGCTGTCGCCTCTTCAATGGTTTCACCATCATCCCAGATCAGGCTAGGATGTCATCAGCGATTGCTTTAACACCGTCATCTTCTAAGTTCTCGTCGATTCTTCTTTGAAATTCTTCAGGAGCTACACTAATGCCGAAAGGCATTCTGTTCCATTTAGTCCTTCCAAGAGGGGTATTAAACGTCGTCAACAGGGAGCTTTCTTTATCTAATGGGATGTGCCAAAAGGCAGACTTGATATCAGCTAAGGAAAATACTTTAGCATCGCTAATTTCTGTGTGCAGATGATCAACAGTTGGAACTGGGTACTCACAGCGCTTGAGTGCTGTGTTCAGTGGTCTGCTATCTATGCATAGCCTTATTCCATTCTTAGCGGACGGCTTGTTTACAATTGCAGGAGCACTCACCCATTCATTGGGCTCAGTCACTTTCTCCAGTATATCTTTTGTTGGAGGTCTTGCACTTCCGCAATGAGGTTGTTCTTAACATACAGAGGGATTTCTCCTTAACCTTTTTTGTGTGGTGTAACATCATCCTTTGTGTAAAGATGCAATGTGCTCTCAACCTTCCCCACACTGTCATCAAATATCTTAGGGTAGTTAGTCAAAATGGTTTCTATCGATAGTTGTTTTCGACCCCTCAGTGGCTGTTGGAGGGACACTTGGCTTAGCTGGTCCTACAACGGCAATGTTTCTCCCGTAAAAGTTCAACGAGTTTTAAAATTTCTGAATCTTGAAGACCATTGGGGGATGTCACGGCTCTGTCAACAATTCTTAACTGGATAATCACTTCTTCCTCGGTAGCGGGATTAAATACAAAGACTTTTCTGGTTCCCAGTGTCTGTATTTTTGTTTCTTCATCATACAGAAACAGAACAGGCTTGAATTCAGTGTTGAGATCCTTTAAATCATTATCTCCACTTATATCCTTGTATACATTCACGGGGAGAATACTACATGTAGAACCAGAGTCTATCTGAAACTTCACACGAATTCCTTTCTTTGAAAGGAACAGGTTTGCACTGGCTTTTTTTCTGGTCACCGATCTGATTGAGTACATATATTTTGTCCAGAACTTCATAGTAGTGTTCGCCATCTTCTTCTTCTACTACTTTCATGACAAACGGTTTTTTCGACGATTTCGAATGTTTTGGATCTGACCGTTTTCCTTGTCTCTCTCTTTCTAACCGCTTACACTCCTTTGAATCTTGGTAGTGATTTTTGATCTTGCAATTTCTGCATACTGCTCCCCAGACAGGACAGAGTTTTTTGTCTGAGAAGCTATGAGCTCCTTTCTTGTTGACACAGTAATTACACATGAGAACTTTCCTTAGTTTATCTTTAGACACGGCGTTAACACTCTCCTTTGCAGGTTGTTTTGCACTACATTCCTGAACTTCAAGTTTAGTGCTTTCATAGGCTTTGCCAATCGCAGTAGCTTCAACTCGTGTGAGAGTACTTCCTTTTTCTAGTAATCTTTTCTTTAATTCTTCATCAGATACTGCATAAACAAATTGATCTCTCACTTGTCTAACTTCGTCTGCATAATTACACTCTTTCACTAACAGCATCAAATCTGTGATAAAAACAGTGATTCTCTCTCCAGGTTTTTGCATTCGTTCCTTGAATTTCTTAGAGACAAGGATCTCGTTACATTCCGGACTTACCGCTCTCTCCATTTTAGTCCATATCAGATCATAGTCGTTTATATCCTCACCTTCGAACCAATCTTAACTATCGTAAATCTTTTGCCTTCAGGTCCGAGCCAGTCTTGTACCAGTATGCATTTCCTTTCGTTTGAGATGTTAACAAGGCTTCCTTTGAAGATGTAACCACTTTTTTTCTCAAAGGCTCTTATTGCAACCAGGCGATTCTCTAGGCGACGGTTGAACTTCGGTCTTTCAAAGTTCATTATGTTTCCAGTAAAAAATCCAGTGTTTTGAGCTGGGGCAGCCTCGGCACCTTCGTCCGACATGTTTTTCCACAAAAGCAGCAGACAAATTATCAGATTTTCTCGTCTAGAGAGTCCCGAAAACACAAAGAAAATTCTGAGAATCAAACAGATTTTACCACGATCCATTCGATTGTAGTTTTGGCGCGGAGATGTCCAATCAGTATTTTCGGATCAGATTTCCCCAATTTCTCCACGTTAAGACTCCAAACACGTCCCACAGCAGTCCTAGGGACTTGAAGCAACAGTTTCGTGGCTCTTTACGCTCCTGGTGCCATGTTATAAGATGTCGGATCAAAGACAAAACAGCAGATGTTCACCAACACAACTTTATTCCGAACAACATGTCTTGGTTCTCCCTTTCATGCACTATGTCGAGATACCACAGAGCTACCACGCTCTAACAAGGGAATTGAGTCACAACTTTCCTTAAGTGTGTGAATGGGTTGTGTGACGGTAACTCTTGCTTCACGTCCGAAACTCATAATCAAAGATATGATTCAACGTTAATGTGAGGCACTGACATTAATTACTTGGCCTTTAAAGAAACCTTCTTTGTGTAAAAAGTTTGCAAAGTAAATGACGCAAGATACCTATACAGGCAAAAGGAGGCAAAGGGTGCAGTACAAGGGAACCAATGCCCCTGGGCCCATCTCCTGCCTCTGGTTTTTACTACCCTAAATAACGTACCCCCAGTTTTGTATCCTTGAATTTCTTGAAGATCTGTCCATCTTCGCTGTAAATGACTCTTTCTGCTTGACGGCGGCCTGAATGGAAGTTTGGTCCTGGTTAAGGGAGCGCTGGGTTTGTGTCTCAAGCTTTCAGCGGCTAGGTAGAACTGTGCTTCTTGGGGCTGTAAAAACCAGATCAACTGGTTTTTGTCGTCTGAAAATTCAACTTTCATGTCGTCAAGGGTGTTGATTTCCTGAAGATGAATGAACATAAGGATCGACCCAAAGTACTTCAGTGGTACCTAAGATGACTATCTAATGTGCCTTACTTACTCTCCTCATTAGCTGATACGGGGATCAAAGTAACGTACCCCATTATGAAGTCTAGAGGTCCACTTTAGGGACACAATGTAGTTCTTGATTGCGTGGTCGAAATTCTAAGGTCTAACCAGTCTAATCAAGTAAACCCTCTACGACAAAACACCTATATGCGCACAATTCATGCTTTCCTGATTGACGCGCAAGTTACAGAATACAAAGTATTATTTCTTATATGCTTATTTATATTTCATTTTATCCTCTCACACTGTATTACCTTATTTAATTCAAAAGCCTCTTCTAGGGTTTTGCTTGCGGACTGAGCTATTTCCTGAATGGGGAAATAAGTGTAAAGCTACATCACTTTGTTATTAATGACGTTACCCGTCTCACTACAAAGACAAAATAGGTAGGATTAAGGGAATCCAGTTCTGACTGTCCACGCCACAAAGGAATCGTGTGAATAAATTTCTTTCATTTTAGTTGCTCGAATTAACTCGCTAGCTGCGAAAACCGAATTCAGAGCACCAAAAGAATACCGAACCAGGAGTGACATCCGAGTGGAAAGAAAGAGGAATATGTGCGAAGTACACGCTTCCATTATTTGTTTTCTTGGTTGTTTTTTCTTCAAATTTTGACATTAACCAGTAAGCGAAAATTCATCAGCACCGCTAGAAAGAGTACCTAGGAATGAGTGCTGCTACCAGGTTTGAGATCGATAACTTTCGAAGGTATGGCTCTGCTAAGTCTCGAAATTTTACAGACATACTGTAAAAAAAACATACCTCAAGTTTGATGTTATAATCACGAGGTGCGGAGGTTTTCACCTTCCCGCCAACTTCGTCATACATGACGTCATTAAGGCTGAAGATTTTCTCCCGCTTTTTGTTGTTCAAATATCGGTTTTTCCAGGCTCCAGTGTGTGGATCAAATTGGTACTACAGTACAAAATAATGGATAGGCTAGTAAGAAAAACTATATTTGGAAATCTAGGCACAATAACATCTACAATGACTTAAGTCTCATTTTTCTTAATATCCTAGTTACATAAATATGCGTACTTTCACTTGTATGTGATAGAGGCTTTGAACCAAAAGTATATCAGGTCTAACGCAAACCTCTCTGAAGCCCCGTGCAAACGGACGGCAACATTGTTGGGAGTTGTAGCGTCCGTTTGCAGGTAGCTAAAAGTTTTGACCAGTTTCAAACTTTGTGCAACAACATGTAACAGGGTGTGCAAACGCACGCAACATGTAACATCCAACAATGTTGGGAGTTAATGTTGGCCAATAATGTGGCGTTCTTTTGCGGCGCTTGAGGAAAAGATCTTATGGTCGTCCCACATTGAACGGAAGGGCAAAGGTCTTTTAATAGAACTTGAGACTGAATGTACTGCTCGTGATTAATATCTATTTTAAAAGTTAATTAAATAATCAAATTGCTAGTTGTATATCATGTTTTTCTGACCTGCGGTAGCAATTTCCAGCCATGTGTGGCAACCATGTCGGCTGCTTCTAACACAAAGTGCGCTGTGTCGTCATCCATAAAGTAAGGCAAGTTTATTCGAGCAAATCCTGGCCTGAAAATAAAAAAAACGCGTTATTTACTTCCGGGAAAACTTGATGAGAAGTATTTTTATGTTTGCAATAGGCCCTTTGGGGTCCTTTGGAGTTTTCAGTCACATGACCTGCTTACTTCAAAAAGATATGTTAAATTAACAACTGAGCTGAACAAAACCAGAGATGCTAAAAGCATGAGAAAATTAGCAAGAGAGCCAATTTTGAGGTGACTGGTAAAAAAAGACTAAGAATTATGAGACGTCTGCAAAATTGTAAGGGTTCGTATTTGGTTTGTATTGCTAGATCGCGAGGCGCGCAATCCAGCGACTTTTTCAATTACTACTTGAACTATTTTCGCCGTTATTCTTACGGGTAGGAGTTTAAAACATGAAAGGTGGCAGACCCATTTTATTTTATGCTCTTTCAATCTTCGGTATTTTTAGGGTTGTATCCCATAATTTTGGCAAGAGACAGGTTAAGGTGTCCCTAAGCTGCAAAGGGACTATCTTCCAGTATCTCTTACTTCATTATTTCCAATGGTTCTTTGCATGATACTTCTACATCCTCCCTACAAAGTAAACATCGCAATTTAAAAACCTGAGGAACATGTTAGAGAAATATATGTGAAGTCAGCTTTATAATTTCATCGATCGTAGCGTCATAGCCATCTTGGAGAGTTGGATTTAGGTGATTTGATTGATGATCTAATCTGGACAAAATACCAAGAGTATCGTCGTTGACACATAAGCTTTGGTGTTAAGAAGTGGGTGACTTGCTAGGCAAATGTCTTTATTTGCTGTTTACAGGGTTTGTACAAAGACTATATTTTCTATAGAAACTAGCTGCTTACTTTCACTCACTTAAAGAATGTGTCAATATCTAAAGGATGACTACTCGTGAACGGTTTTTTATTCCGGAACGGGGTCAATGTAGTCAGTGCATGGGAGGTCATTGTACCTTCAATAGGAGAGGCAGGGTACACTTCAAAATGTTTCTCTGTATGAACAACAAAATGATTTAACTTACTCCTCGTGAGATTCAAGAAACCAAGCGAACTTTCTCGCAGTGATCTCGTCTATTCCTAGGAGGTCCTGACAAATAACATTGAACATGGTCATTCTTACTATTTTTTGTTACTCTTAACAATTCAAGTTCCAAAGCTGTGATAATTTCACTAAGTATGCATGTTATGAGTGAAATGTACTGCGAGTTACTTCGCTATGTTCCTCCATTTGTTTGACTAACCTGTGCGTAAGGTCCAGCGCATGCACAACCACCTCGCGCTTGGATACCATAGAGATCATTTAGTAGCACGGAAACAAAGTTATGATGTAGGAACTTCCCGCTGTCTTCGTGACGAATTAACATTGAGAATATTGGCAGACGGCGAGCTTCCTTGTTCCCCAGAATTTTAATGTTTGAATTCTTTTGCAAAACGGCTAGGGCTTTCCTTCGAACAAACAAATAAACAAAGTAATGAAATCATTAATCGCACGTCCCTAAGGTAACTAAGTCGCATACTTCGTATTTCTACAAACAAAGAAGAGTGGTATCTCTATTTCTTTCACGTTTGATTCCAGTTTTCTTCGCCTTGACTTAAATGAATCTTAAAGGGCGAAAAAGAGAACAATAATCTGCTCTACAAAATCAGTTGTGGTAGTATATATTAGTGGTTAACACATCGGACTTGAGATCTGTAGGTCGGGCAGTACGTCTTGCTATATCGTTGTGTCTTTGTCCACTTTGTTATTCGTCACTCAGGTGCATGAGTGTGCACCGGTGATATATTACTGGGGTGGCCTAGTAACCCATCTTGGGTGGGTTTGGGGGGAGGGGGGATACTCCTAGATGCTTCTTGCTACATAAACAAGGATAATTTCCGCCGCAATAGCCCTGCAAGGTCTGAAGAACCTCTTTACCTCTTTACCTTTGTACGCTTCAAAATTTGACTTTGAAGTTTGTGTCAACCTCACGTTAATTACGCGAGCCCTATTATCGCTTGTGTCATTAATATGTTGTGTTATAAATTCACTCTCAATATTTGCTTTTAAAAGTAATTTGTTCAAGAGTAAACTTACTTATAAATGTTTTAAACAGACGGTTGGCATTTAATAAATAAATGGATAGATGAGTTTACGTGACCGCGTGGCCCCACTAAGCCAAGCAAATTCATTGTTTTCCTACAAAACTTCCGTGAACAAGGAGTGCTAGTTGTTCTTACAAACCTGCAAAGCTCTTCTTCCCTGTCTTCAATAACATTTGTTCCAACAGCCTGAAAGCATGAGATATAAGAAGAGAACATATGGAACTAATGATTTTTTTTTAAATTCATTAACAGTTCTTGAACAATATATACCAAAGAAATTAACATATAATCGAAACCCTAAAAGTTGATAAAACAGGTCGAGTTTAAGCTGCAACTTCCTCGAGGAAAAAATGGACAAACCCATCGATTTCTAGAAGATTGAAAAGATATGGAGGAATGATTTACTTACATATTGTTTGCTTCACCCTCTCCTGGTTTAGTTTAAAGTCCATACTAGCCCGTATTGACTATATTAGATTTGCTTCACCCTCACCTGCTTCAGCTGGAAGACCATACCAGCCCGTATTGACTCCACTATGGCCGGTGTTCCGCCTTCTTCCCTTTCTTCGATGTCTTTCAAGTACAAATGCGTGTCACGTGTTACCTGTATCAGCAAATGCAATAAATGTCAAAAAGTTTAAAAAAGAATTCGCTAACTATTCATACTCTGGAAAATTATCGCATAGATATTGCGTTTCATTCTGATAGGCTCGCCTCCACCACCCTTCTCTCTCCTCCCTTGTTTGCAGGACTAGTGTCGAGGGTCACCAGTAGGTTTTCCGGGATACGAGATTTCCCGTATTTGCAGCTCGTGATACGCCATTCGCGATTTTACAGCGAAATCAGGGAGGGTTTCGGGACTGAAAGTATGCGCGGGAGGTGACGTGCCAAAAATAACCCTCGGGATTACGGGATTGAAAAACTCTATTGGGGAGTAAGAAGTAAGCAAGGCCCTGTTTATGTGGGGAGACGTTGTCCCGGAAATGAGGGACACCCCCCCAGCGGAGGCAACTTTTTGTGTCTTATGTAAACGGTTCGCCAAGTTTTGTAAGGAAATGTAGGAAGCGTTGGCTCGACCAGGGGAGCTCGGGTGGGCGAGTGACCCTTCTACCCCCGGGGAGAAGTGTTCTACATATAGACGGGGCCTAAGTCAAGCCGAGGGAAAATTCGAGGACCAAGAGGGGCTATATAGAAGAACTCTTTGTTGCCAACCTAATGTCATGAAATCATCGAAGCGTCTTGAAGGCTGATTAAACATGTAGATCCAACTTTGATGCTCATACTGTTACTGTTATCCAGATTATAGCTGTTACAGTGACTTTATTCTGGGGACTGAGTTCTACAAACCATACAATTGTCAAAATCGAGATAAAAAGTAAGAATCTTCTCTAACTTACGAAGAGAACTGTTCCTCCGCCACAACCACCCGGTACAGGATTTCTGAACACTCTTCTTTTGGCGATAAGTAATCCTAACCAACAAAACAAGGAGACTCTTTAAAAATCAAGTTTTGTCCAGAAATTTCTCGAGATCGTAGACTTCAAGCACCTACCCGGTGTCCCCGGTCCTCCTACAAATTTGTGAGGAGATAGGAAAACAGCATCTTTATAGCTAATAAAAAGGAACAAAAAAGGTTGTCGTTACAGATGCGTATGGTGAATAGAAGTTGTTCTACAAAGCAACACTTTAGCCTAACATATAACTTTTTCTAGTCAAGTTCGCCAATTATTATGAATCCTTCGCTGACTGCTTTTAGCACCTGTACAGTTTAAGGTGGCTGAACACAGTTTCTTGAAACTGATCTGATTTATCCCTTTACTGTGTATTTTAACATCTCATTTTAACATCTTTTACCTCATGAGGAGGTATGCAGCCAATAAGCTTTTAAAGAAAAAAATGCGAGGACAATCTGAAAAGAAGTTCGATAGAAATTCATTGTTTTTGTCACCTTTGACATATCACGTGACCTAAGCGCGGGTACATTTAAAAAGCGGTGCGCATGCTTACTTAGGAAGCAATGCGAGAGTTATTTACTATTTTTCGTTCTGACTCACCCTGTCCCTGTGGGATTCATATCAATTTGAAGGTATGGTCCAGCAGATGCGTAATCCCAAAATGACAGGGCGCCATATTTGTGACAAAGTTCAGCTACAGCCACTGTGTCTGTTATAATTCCTGTCACATTAGAAGCTGCTGAGAACGCTACGTAAATGTTGTATTCTGCTAAACGATATTTCTGTGTTCAAGAAAACAGAAAACAGAGAACGGTCATGAAATTGCAAATAACTATGGTTGAAGGTTACCTTCATAAAAGTTATTCTGCATTCTTGTCAGAAGAATATTTTTCAAAACGTATGTATTCAGTAACTACTGATTACGAAATATGACGTCAGAAGTTAAGTGAAGTAGTATGAGTTTTAGGCGAAACATGCAAACTCTGTATGAAATGCACTGCAGGAAAAAAAAACTGTTGAATTTCATTAGGGAGTTTTAGCACCGACATTGGCGACGGCAGCGAAAACGTCACTTTAAATATGAATCAGCGTTTTTTCAAGCTTTGTCGCGTTTATTCCAATTCGCTGAAAACGTCTAATGTAGGCAAATTTCCCTAGAGTTGATCTCTTAGGGAACGCACTCAAGTTTAGAAAAAGAAAGAAAGATTCGTTGTCGCTTGTTTACTTCCTCCATAAAACATGTAATTAGGCATTTTCACGTCGTGTGTCGCACAATAACGGCAAAGAAATGTACAAAAACGCGTGATGCTTAATAAACCTATTGTTGATTTGACGTTCTCGTTGCCTTCGCCGTTGCTAAAACTCCTTATTGTTTGTGAGGGGACATCCTATTACGAATTAAAAACACTTACAATCTGATATTGTTTTCGGGAAAAAATATGTCAAATATTATTACCCTCAGACTGGTCTCTAACATCTCCATATCGACCGTCCCTTCGTTATTATCCTGTATTCGGACGATCTACGAATAAAAAATATTGCATTTCCATTCTGCAAAACTGTCTCTGAATATAAAGCAGCTCCTTTATACGAACATAATGTCAACGACCAACGTACAGAATAACAAATAGTTCCACGTGAAAGTGTTGTAAGATTTCTTCCACAGACTCAAAAGTTAGAACCATCTTGTACACCATAATTAACTCTGCCATAGAAGGGAAGAACTGCTCAGTGGCTTTAAATTTAGTACACGTTAGTTTTCTAGGCACAGACTCAAAAGTTGGAACTACCTTTTACAGTGTATTAAACAGTACCACGGGAAAGTACTGCTCAGTAGCGTTTATTTGATTGGTCACAATTAAGGACTTTATCCAGTCTCAAAAGTCAGAACCACCTTGTACGGGATAATACTTTTCAGTAGCTTTCATTTGAATGGTCACACTTGAGGATTTCATCTACAGACTCAGAAGTCAGCAACATAATGACATCATTCACAGAATCACTTCAGTATCGTTGCTGCAAGGCCTTTTTGACTTATTACCTTTGTGCCAGTTTCTTTCCAAGGTAGGATATTCGAGTGATGCTCAAATGGACCAACAAAGACAACCTTTTGAAGAAAAGTGAAAAATGGCTTCAAAGTCATACTCTGTGATTGTGTTATCGACGCAGCCTTGTGGAGGCTCTGCGAGGGCGACGTAGACGGCAAAAAGCTTTAACAAGGATTTTTGGCCGTCGGGAAAAGCTTTAATGAACCATCATGCGAATTTTACGTGATCCTTGTTTTGTGTTCTTCTAAATTTTGCACACGGACGATTAATAGTCGAAATGTCACAACCACTGCTTTCGCTTCGTACTAACGTTCGTACGTGTGTCTAACTTCATTGTATTAACCTATCCATGTCGTTGGAAATTCTCTACAAATGTCGGGTACTATTCTGTTATTGCTTTCTTCAAAAAAGGTTTCCCTCTTGAAAGAAATATATATTTTTTTATCTTTATTATACTTACAGATTTGCCGACTACTGTTCCTGTTAATTGTAAGGCGTGAATTAACTTGTGGATAGCTCCTGTGGTTCCACTTCCGGTGAACACAACTACGTCATCGGGTCCAGCGTTAACGCACTTTTTTATGATGTCACTGAAGGATAATTATAATATTTAGGTGAATATTTTATTTCTTTTCTCATGTTAAATTTGCTGGCAATTAACTACAGCATACTTTTCTGCATTACGCTTAAGTTCCTGTTTATTCAGATTTTGCTACCCGGATAATAGTCTGATAAAACTACCAATTGCCTAATTTTCCATTATGTCTTAAGAGGTTACCATGGCAACAGTACATGCTTTCCAATCCACTTTACATTTGATTTTTTGTTGAATTATATGTATGGCCATACAGTTAAATCTCTTTATAAGGGACACTGTAGGGACCTCGAGTTAGGGTCCTCATTAGCGAGAGTCCGTAATAGCGGGAGTCTATTTCAGCCAAACATCTGTACTTTTTTTGCCTGGGGTTTAGCTGCTGTCCGTATTATCGTGGTGTCCGTTATAGCGAGGTGTCCGCAAGGCGAGAGTTGACTGTATTTGCATGGAGAGAACGTGGATAAGGGAAAGTTCATTTCATATGGAGAAGGGGGTATAACTTTTTGGGTGTGTGGGTTCGGGGGGCTCCACGCCCTCAACTTCACACATTTTAACCAACCCCTAAAATATACAACGCTACTGCACTACTCACACATCCCTAATAAACATAGAAAACTTCACATATGCCTAGTGTAGCGACAGCCAAATATACGCTCCCTTAGCGTCTTGTCTTACCGAGCGTCCTCTCTGAATTTGGTAGTCTGCCGTGACGTCACACTTGTTGTGGTGTGGGTATTGGCGTAAAACGGATAAACATAGTCCCGGATGTAGTTCTCAATAAACCGAAGAGGCCTGGAGATAGAGAGCAGCCATGTAATTGACTTTCTTTACAGTAACCACCATATGACGTCTTCTCCCACCGTAAATTATTTAGGAGGAGAAATGGTCACAGCTTCTATAATTCTAAACGTATCCTAATCATAGTCCTTTTTTGAGTAAATAGTGCCTTGAAATCTTTAGAAAAATTCCTTTATGCAGATTTTAACTCTAGCCGCGTGGTGTTCAGTTCTTTTTCACTGTGTTAGGTAACTCTTTTAAACTATAATCGGCTTGTCTTTTTCTTAATAAGCCACGTATTAAAGTGAAAATTACTAAATTCGAGTTTCAAGACACTGTGGGCGATTTTAGAAGGTATTTGGCATGGTTTATTTGAAGATAGGGATGTCGAGAAAAAAAAAAAGAGCGTCTACGATGTTCATGTAAACGTGCGTTTGCCGTATGCGATCTGGATTACGCAATGAGAAATCCTGGGATTGCGGGATTTAGGCAGTATTTTTCCCGGGATGAGGGGACCAGTCACTAGAGAACTATATTGGGGACTCCCTAAATATCTCTCGAGCACGTGGGTGAACAAAAAGAAAGTTGATAAATGCTAAAAGAGAGAAGATACAAATCTACAAATTCTCAGTTAAACGGATAATAGTGAAGACTAATTTTTATAAAACATACGGTAGATATTTAAACGAGTCAATTTTCAAGGTTCAATCTGTGACTAAAAATACACGATCATAATCTTAATAAACTGTAAAATCCACTTACTTGCCAGAAGCCGTGTAGTCGCAATATATCACTAATGAGAAAACAAAGTACAGCGTGTAAACCACTTTCAACAGCGTTCATTGAAAATAAATTTCCGGGTGATCGTTCTCATTATTGCATTTTTAGGGTTAACCAAAACTCTAACTTTAAAAAATTTGTATGTAATTATAATTGGTAATACCAGAACTTATTTCATCAAGGTAGATTGAAAGGCTTTTATCTTCATCAACTTTGTAAAAATTGAATTTCATTCGAAGATTTCAAGACGGTACCATTATTGCCGCCATTTTGAAAGATGTCACTATTCCCATCTTTTTTTCTGATTGGTTAGCTGAGCGGGCCGCTCGGGATTTCCCGCGTTGGTCCCGCAAGCAAAAGCTCCTTTTTGGCCATATAATATAGAAGACGTCACTGTTCACAAACATTGTTTTTGTTATTCAAATTTGTAACGAGAGAAACAAAAGAATCTTTTGTTACAAGAACCAATGCGCTTCTGGTTGGCAAATTAATATCAGTAGGTGACGTCAGCGCCAGTATCGCTATGTCCCAGACTTCGTCTGGGTCCAGAAAAACGCAAGAAAGAACTTGGCCGATGTCCATCTTAAACCTCACGCTTGGTCAATGACGCAAATATGTTTTCATAATCAATACAGAGCATAGTATAGACTCTTCATTTGAATTTAAGAATTAAAATATTTTCCAAATAACTGTGCTATAGTGCATAGCTGTTGGGAGGTTTGCTCCCTGCTCACGTGTCACAGTGTGGATATGACTTGGTTCATACGTCTTAGAGGCGATTTTAGTTCTATATTTAGGTTTTACTTTAAGAGTACTTTGTGTTTGGAGCTATACTAACAGCAGTAGTTTATGCAAGCACAAAGCGCCACGTGTACTGGATACATTTCAAATTTTTCTAACTGGGACAAATGACTGTGAAATAAGTCATTTATCAGTCGGTCGTATTGTGCGTATTGGTTGTGCATATATATATACTGTTGTGAGGAACAGCTAGGGTTCGAAGTTGGGTATCTTAGACTCTGTTGAGCTAAACGAACCTGAAATTGCCTAACATTAGAAAGAAAATTGAAGCTTTGCCACTGAGTTAGTCACGTTCATATGTTTTTGCAAAATTAGTATGAAACCTCAAGATGCTCGTGAATACATGAACGGGGTCATTGCTTGTTTATTACCTTGAAACCAATAATCGCTTGAGTATATTAGCTAACCTAAGCACGCAAATCAAAATAAATAGAGAGTGCAATTGAGACTTTGTTTTAGCCTATCAGTACAAGTGTCATTAAGTGTAAGTGCGTTGAAGTTGAAGATATGATAATCAAGTAACAGTTAGACACGTACCCATTTTCATGTTTCTGACAGAAGGGTTTGTAATACTTAACAGAATCAGTTGTTTGAGTCATTTATCGCGCACACTATAGTTAGTTTGTTCGGTGTTGTTTTTTTTTTGCTTCGCCTGTCGTTGAACATTGCATGTAAACTAAGTAATGAACCTAGCTGAGGAGTATTTTTTTTTCAAAGCACATCGTAACAGTACATGAATTCTTTGCCAAAAAAGAAAAAAAAACGGAACAGTTAATTTCCAGGCGACGACTAAACTCCCGTCTTTGGGATATGAGCCTCAAAGCGTCCTTTAAAATGTTCTTTCTAGTGATTTTGAAATTGTGCAATGTAATAGCACGCATCAAAACCTGCATTCACGTTGTTATGACAGATTGCTGTATATCATATTCAGTCGACCGTTGGGTTCATTTGTGCTATTCTAATTTTTATTATTGTCACAATAGTTATGTTCTGTTTATTAGAATCTGATCTAAACTTTAGCTTAACTTCAGCGTTAACGTTTTTCCGATTGTCATCTCCTTCTTTGCAAAAAAATCTAATGTCTTACCTCGTTTCTCTCCGTAGGGTCCCTCAAATTTTGTCTTTCCACCAATAACATTTTCATCGATAAACTCCAGTATCGGTAGCATGACGTTCTCGGCTGTTTCCTCTTGATTTCTCTGATCTTTTCTTTCCAAGTCTAAAAATGAAATGGAGGATTAGTGATGTGATTTGCTTTAGAAAAGCACAGCAGAACTTTACCTACAACAGCAAGAATTAAGAGGCGTAGAAATTCAAGAATTGCAACAATTATGTTATTGTTCCGTCTTTTTTTTTTTAATTATTAGATGCATGATTAAAGCAGAATGACTTCTGCTGCCATCTAAGATCGTAAAAAACCACGCTTCAGTCATGATTATCTTTTCCTTTAAGTTACAACCTTTGCTGAGACCGTAAAAGCTTTTTGCCTGTTGAACTTTTTTTTCCCTCAATTGGCTGTATCAGTAGCCAGTAGACTGGAACCAGTGCTCTGGCAAACAAATGCCCGGTACGGCAAACCAAGTCAACCCATGATTACATTCTTTATGTTATATTTTTAGCACCTAACGGGGTCTTCAACGTGACTCTGCATCAAGACAGCTGACTCTAAAATTATTTTACTCTTTTGCTCAATTCATATTTCAAAATATTTACCAACAATCATTTATTAGCTTTTTTATTATTATTTTTCAGTAAAAATGGTCTACTGATAACTTTGCTTGTTTACTCTACGGCCCCCGTTGTCATACAGTGCTGAAAAGCGCTAAAGAAAGTGGACAAGACTAAGAACAAGGAAGTTAACGAAAAAGAGAAACTTTATGTAGTTCGATACTAAGGTCAACATTATTCTGTTTGCCACAACCTTGGGAAATTTATTCCCTACCTTTACTTAATCATGAATATAATATTAATAATCCTCGCGGAGCGAGCGGCCTCGAGGCAACATGGCACATTATGCAAATTGGATGAATAATTTGACATTCAGTTTCAAGGGCTCCCCTTAGAAATTTCTTTGGTGTTATTACAGATGACTAATCACATCTTTCGCCCTTGAGAAATATTAAATAGAATGAAATATGCTTTAAACTATTCTGGTACAAGGTTTTTGTCCACTGAAAATTAGAATTACTCAATTTCCTTGTGGATTCCTTCTTAATATCCCTTGCTCGATTCCGTAGCCTAGTCAGGGTTCAGATACTTTCTGTATTCTCTTGTTCCAACAATAAAACTGCGACCTTTTGACCTTAAAAATTCCAAATTGAACACTACAACTCCGTTTAAAAGAGAACATAATCTAAGGCCTCGGTTTAGCAGGTTTCTATTGGAATCAGTGACCTCAAAAACCAAACAAGGTTTAGATTAGCCCTAATGTTACTTTACGTCAGACGTGCAAATTTAGTCTGCACAAAATCCGTTGCGCTTTTTCTGCATGGGTATTCGTTTAAACCTCCCTGCCCTGGCAATAATTGTAAGCTGTGTGCAAATTCATAAGGAAAGAAATTCAAACTTTTAGGCTTGTTCCAAATCATCCATGTTGCCATGGCAACGATCAAAATTTTACGTTTATCCTAATGAATGTACTGTCTTGTAACTATCTTTGGTCTACGCCTAATTTAAGCTTAAGGAGCCATAAATAACACTGCAATGAATGTTAACGGTTCATAACCTACCAAATTGTGTTCAGCCACCTTAAACTTGCGTAAAGACTTATTCACTTCCAAGGCGTCCTTGAAATTCACAGAAAAAAAAATTCTTATAGTGTAAAAAAACGATGCGTTTCTTCTGTCAACAAGACATTCATCTTCCCCCACCACTCTGTCTCTGATGTTACTGTTGTGTCTACGGAGCGCGTATGGCTAGAGTGAATATTTCATGTATTCCGGGTTTTGTTTCATTTAGCACTTATTAAACTAGATAGCTATGCGTGATATAATTAAATTGCAACCTAGAAATTTACGATTAAGCTTTAAAGTTTTGTGTGTGCAGCCAAGCAACCAGATAAAAGGCCCGTTTTCGCCGCCTTTTTAACAGTTATAGTTATTTTTTCTGTGTTCTAAGTGCAGTGTTCAAAACTTAAACTACAGTTTTAACAGCCAACGATCGTGATGGTCCCCCGTGGAAAGAAGGGCTCTTTACAGAATCCGATCTGACGTCAAGTTAAGATTGACCTAATTTCATCAATTCTTAAACATTATTAAAGCTGTCATTTTTGGTTTAAAATAGAGCAAGTAAATAGCAAAAAGAAAAGATCGTAAAGATATAAAAAAAGAAGCTTAAAAGAATTTACGTTTATAAAATTCCATCATAATTGGTCTTAGTTCGTTCTTTTTATTTAGTTTGAGTTTTTTTCCTCATTGTAAGCTTATTTAGTTACTACTGAGAATGAGTGATGAGAACCCTCGCTGATTTTACTTTCAAAATAGTGCCATCTTAAGGAACAAACTATAAACAGATTCCCCTGTTCATTCTTCCCCGTGGTAAATGTTTACGACGCTAAATTGCGAAAGTATATACTGATTAAAGTTAAGTGATGCATAATATTTCTGCCACTTTGTTCCTACGCCTTTCCGTAGCACCGAAACGCTTTTTCAACGAGAGATCATTTAATTTGGTCGACTAACAACGGACAAAAAGGAAAGAAGAGATGTCACATAACAACATTTACTATAAGGGCGTTACTTAAAAAACACTCATCTTAATGGCTCGCAGATCTGAAGACGGATCATTAGACTTGTCGAACGCCCGAGAAGATTCCGTTTTGGTGGTTAAAGATTGTAGGATGACCGAAAATAAACCACAAACAGTATCACTGCCATAATCAACGATTATATTAGTAATAAATCACAACATTTTGTATTGCTTGCCTCGACCAGTTTAAATTCTCTACTCATTTAGAGCCTTGCAGCATATCTAAGTGCAATTTAGCTATTGACACTTGTAAATCGAAGGTGAAAAACTTCTAATTTTAGATGGCCCCGCTTTTTAATGACGTCAAACTACGTCATTGCGTAATGTTTTATTTATTTTTGGGGCTAAATATAATATTTTCCTTTCAAGTTTTCAAATAAGTTGTACTTCACGTAAAAGTGACAAAAAGCAACTAAGCAATATATCATCTAGTAATTATACCACCAAGAAAATGCGTCGAATGCAGCTTGAAGTTGTTTAGGATGTGGACCGTGAAAAGCAGTTTGAGGAAGAAAAATTACTGGTCCCTCAGGGCCCTTCACTTAATATACGCCCCCTCCCTCCTCCCCTCCGTTGACGAAGGACTTTGAAATTTTCCTAACCCTAGGGAAAAATGCCCTTTTTACCCCCAAACCCTCAGAAAATTTCCCCTACGAGTCTAATAGCGTAAACAAATTTTTGCTTTTCTGCTTCTTACCCTCAGAAAATCTAGCCATAAGTCTTACAACCCTCACAAATTGTTGCTTTTTTGCTAATTCCCCTCCAAAAACTTGGTATTCAGTCCTACAACTTTCAGAAATTCCATGTTTTTGTTTCCCTCTTTAAAAAATTTCGTCAACGGGGAGGGGGGGGGGGGGTATATTAAATGGAATGGGGCTGTGTCATGGCTAGTTCGTTTTGTTTTTAATGTCAATTTTACGGCTCATTATTCGCTATGGACCTTGAGAAATTAATTGGGAATGACGAAGTCACCTTCGTTCGTGTCTAACAATGTCTTCTAAGCACTATACGAAAAGCTAAAAACAACAAAAATGAACTTTGCAAAACTGTTTAAAGGCTAGCAACTATTAAAAAATCACACTTGCTATCCGTGTGAATCTTCTTCAAGTTTTTTTTCCATCCACGCCTCTCTTTGTATTTGCTGTGTCACTATACACCTTCAACTCTTTTATGTTTGCGCAGGTATTTTTATTTTTCACTCAAACTGTTGACGATTCCCACTGTTTGAATTTTCGTGACACGGCTCCGCTAATATTTACAGCATACCGTTTGGTCATGGATAAAATCACTTAATGAGAAAAAACGTGATTGCGGGATATTTTACCAGGTATCAGGAACAATGGGATCTTGAAGAACTCGCACTTGTGAGAAGGCATAGCCCTTTGCTCTAATCTCTTAGCGAAATATATTTTTTAAATGTCTTCGGCATCTTGAACACCACTTCAAATAAACCCTTTCCGGACTTTAGGGTTTCTCGCGCTTGTTTGTGGTTTGTTGTTAAGTCATTTTGAACCGAGCTGTCAAAGATGAGTTGTGTCATACACAGCGTATGGCTGTATTTAGTATTTACGTTTATTTCACTTTAAATCATTAGTGTTTTATAACCGGAACTAGATACGTAAGATTGCTGGATTTTTGTTTTGTCACGATATTTGTTGCAACAGTTTCAGGTATTTTGCAAGCCCCTGAGTCATATCGAGTCATACACTACGTATGCGATATTTCTCAGTGCACAAGATGAAACTTTAATACGTTAGTATGATTTCTATCCGTATATATAAGGACCGTCAAAAACCCGATATTAATACGGAGCTCACTTCTGGTTTGTTTGAGAAAGTAATGTATCGCACTTTCTCGGATACCTATAGTTTACCAGTAACAACAATATAATTCGTCTTTTCTGTTAGGTCAACTCAGGGAAAGATCCTTAATACATTCTCTTTCTCTGGCAACATAATCAATAAAAATTGTTTCCCTGTGAACCCAAACAAACACCTCGAAGTAATGATTAACAAATTAATCCATAAATTGAAATACAATAAATCTCTTTGTTAGGAAAAATCGATGTAATTTTAATCTTTTGTTTGTCCGTAAGCAGTAGAAACAGAGTTGAAAACTATTGACATCCCCAGCGATTTCTTATAACGACAAAACATTACTAACCACATGTTCGTATATTTGCATGCAAAACATACTCTTGAGGAAAAAAAAAAGCCTTGCACGCATGTACACGACTCCACTAGCCTAGGACAGGCTAGCTTGTGTATTGCTCCTTTTAACTTTTTTGTAGGACATCTTTTTATGGAATTATACTTATAGTATACATTTTTTGTACCTTCAAATATACTGTGAAGGGGACTTCAACTTCCGCGACTCCAGTCGTCTTCTGAGCGTGGGAGAAACTGATCTTTTCTAGACACAACTTACCCAAGGAATACCTCAGGTTATATTGTTACCGTTAAGCCATGCACTTGACTGAGTGTGAACAATAAACTCTTTTCTCCAACCTCTTTACACTTGACACACTTTTGTAATAAACTATGAGCGTAAAGTAGGCATAATATCAAGCCTGCTTATGGGTCGTCTTCGCTCTATCGATTTAGTCTTGCTATAAAAGTGATACTTATTGGACAAGGAACTGGATTATCTAATCAAAGCAAACGAAATAAAAAAAAAAATCAAACAAATCAAAACAAGTGAAACAGTTTATTTAATTTGATGGTAAACTGTCTTCTGGCACGAGGAGTTCAAAAAATCATACTTAAATATATTTGGGTCAGTTCCTGATGTATAACAAGCCGAAAGTGCTATAGAAGATGAATGAAATATTTGATACGAATCGGCTATACGTGTCCGAAACTAACAGTGATTGTCTTCAAAGCCTTATCAATATTTAAACATTTTCTGTTTATCAGCGAGTTGTCTGTTATAAATCTCGGCTTTGTACAGATAATATTGGTAGCTTAAGTATTTCTTAACTTTTCCATGACATTTCCATCTTATGTATATCTTCTACAAAAAGTAAGAAATAATGGCCGGAGATCTTTGCAAGCTCTATAAAGATGTGCCGTTCCAAGAGGTTTTTATTCGCATACATAATACATACATTATCTAGGGATAACACTGATCTTGTGTGCTTATGGGTTATTTCGCGAGGCACCCTGTACTCTCACTCTTTTTTTATTGCTGCATGTTCAAATGTGGTAATCAAGAATGTAAATTGCTGAAAAATAGAGTTGCTGTTGTCGTCGTGTGGTGATTCTTATCTCGAACTAGTTTGTTTTATCCTTGTTTTAAATCTGACGTTACTCTAATCCCTAAATCATAATGAACAGTTAATGTAACTCATGCATGCTTGTACTCCAAGGTCCTTGAATCTGCTATCTCGTGATCCATTGACAACCTTTTTTCATGTATTACTAACCTAGACAAATTAACTAATTTTTTACTCCGTGTAATTACTAATAACAACAATCAGGACATTTCAATCCCCGTTATAATTACGTAGGAAAATTTATGAAGAAAGCAAAAACTATTCTATTTGCTGCAAATAATTCATTTAGTAGTACATCTTACTGACCTATGACAGGCGTTTTATACTGTTTCCAAAAGTGCGAGAACCTAGTTGAAAGTAAGTATTTAGCCCCTTCTCTAGGGGGACATTGGGGGGTACCCAATACCGCAATACCGAAAGAAAAATTGTGAAATACCGAAATACCGTGTCCAAAATAGATCTTCTTTTACCGAATACCGTTAACCAAAAGGGGGAAAACCGCATACCGCGGATCTAGATGATACCGCAATACCGCACACTAAATCAAAATTACCGAAATATCGCATGAAAAAAAGCTAAATACTGCAATACCGTAACCCCTCATGTCCCCCTCCTTCACTTTGTTTAGTCTACGTCACACTGCGGACAATTCATACAACTTTAAAACCAGGGGTATTAATATACGCGCGACAAATCACCTTTACGTGATTGGCTTAAATGAATTAGTAAAAATAAGATGGAAAATTTCATTTTGTTGAAGCTAACCTTTTTTGAGGAAAACCTCTAACAACCTTTTTTACGGGTAATCTCTTCTACATCTACATAATTTATTTGCAAAATCCTATAAGGACATCTAGCAAATTCCAGTGCAAAGTGCAAGAATAAAAATGAATAAATAAATATGTGCAAATAAGGTAATAAATAATTGTGGTATAGTAATGATGAAATTAGTAACAATCAGTTAATAATTAAGTTGATAGAACTAAAACTTAAGCAGAGATATAATTATTTACAGCAGCTTTAAAATTACTTATTGAGGTCATGTTTATGATATGTGGCGGTAAACTGTTCCAGTCATTAATTGTTCTAGGCCAGAAACTGTATTTATACTCATCACATGATGTTTGTACTGGAATAAACTTTATTGGGTCAGAGTTTCTAGTTTTCATTACCGTTTATGTTTCGCGGGTAGTATATTGATTGCTGCTTGGCCATGAAGTGTCTTGTACATTAAAGTTAGTCTGTTCACTTTCCTTCTATGCTCCAATATTGGCCAATTAAGATGGTTTAGTGCTTGGGTAACACATCCTTCCTGTCTTGAATATGTTTTAGTAGCAAAACGCGCGGCACGTCTCTGTACTTGTTCGAGCCAGGATTTTTGATACATCCTGTAAGGATTCCATGCAGTACTTCCATATTCTAGGAAAGGTCTCACTAAGGAGATGTATGCTTGTGCTTTAATTCTTTCTGGACACGAGTGGAGATTCCTTTTAATGCAGCCTAAGGCTTTATTTGCTTTATTCTTCACATCCAAGATATGCGTTTTCCAGTTAAGTGTTTCTGAGATGGTAATGCTCAGATAAGGTTGGTGGTCAACAGCTTTTAGTGTTTGACCTAGCATGATGTAATGGTGTATAGTAGCTTCTTGATCCTGTAAATCGGAAGAACATAAAATTTAGAGGGGTGGAAGTTCATTTTCCATTCCTGTGCCCAGGTAACAAGGCTGTCTACGTCTCGTTGAAGACGAAGAGCATCACTTGCATTATGGACAAGGCCATACAGGAGGGTTTCATCAGGAAAAAGTTTCAGATTGGATGAGATGTTGTTGCCCATGTCATTAATGTAGAGTAAAAAGCAGAGGGGCCCTAAGACTGTTCCTTGTGGGAATCCTGATTTTGCATTTGACTTCTCACTATGTTCCCCTTCGAGTACTACTTGCTGAGTTCTGTTTAACAGCCATGATTGCATCCAGTTTAGATGGTGGCCACGGATGCTATAATATTCAAGTTTCAGGAGCAGACGCTTGTGCGAAACAGTGTCGAATGCCTTTGAGAAATCCAGTATCAAAAGGTCGGTTTGGTTTCTGTAGTTAATTGAGCGTGCCAAGTGTTCTTAGCCTGCGCGCAGACGAAGTTAAACTCTGGTTAACTCCGTCTGCGAAACAGCGCCGAAATCCTTGTTCTGGACTTCCAGCTGTGTACCCAGATTTGAGTACGCGCCACGATTGGCCAGTTAAAAAAGGCCTTTGTTTTGTTTGTCGTGATCGCCAATCAGGTTGAAGGGAAATTCGAAACGCACTTCCGATAATTCGTTGAGTCCGTTGGGGGTTCAGAACAAGGATCTCTGCGCTGCTTCGCAGACGGTACTAATCAGAGTTTAGTTATCGTCTGCACGCAGGCTAAGTGTTCTATGCTGTTAATAAGTTGTCTCACATGAACGGTTACTCCTGGAGCCATGTTGCTGATCAACTAACACATTATGTGCATCCAGGTGTGTCATGATGTGTCGAAACATAACATGTTCTAGTAATTTGACGCTACAGATGTTAAAGAAACAGAAGAAACACTCATTTTTTTCTTTTTTTTTTGCAATTACATTTTTTTCAGCCTCCAACGATGCATCTCACTATAGAAACTTGTACGAAAATGTAAATATCAAATTGAAATATTGTATAATCCTGACTAAGGTAAATGGCTCCCTTATATTCAAAAAAGGTTGGATAAATTTTTTTTTTCCAAATGTGGGTGATTTGTGATGAGAAATGTATATAACCCGATAAAGAGAAGGAAGTAATTGATGTCAATTTATTACTGCGAGGAAGCTGAAATCAGATTTAACCCTAAAAAAAGTTGGGCTCAAAACGTGGTATTAAAATCACGTGTTGATATAGGGATGATAATTATATTTTTCTGTATGTAATCTGCATGGAAATTATATGTCATAGTGACACCCAATATACAAAGAAATGATTTACATTTGTTAATTTTGTAAGCTTATGATTTAATATAATTAGGACTTTAAGTATTGTGCGGATTTATCTCCATTTGTATGTGGTTGATAGTCCTACCATTACTTTTAAAGGGAAACTCGACGGAATTGTATGCGCCTGACTTCATGAGATTGATGTTTAATTACAAGCAATCTTTAGATGGCGTTCGTTTCTCCAATAAGAATGAATTATGTGACAGGTGTTTTTCAGGATTTATGATCTAATTAAATAAAGTCATTTTCAAAGCTGTGCTTCAATGACATATTCTTCTTAGGAATCAATTATCAAAGAACGCTTTTATTGTGATCTAGATTGCGTCAAAATGGCAGAGGAAGGTGACTATAACGCCCTTGCTGACCGGGCGATAAGTACAGTGGTCTTTGAAGGCGTGATTTTCTCACTCATGTTTCTAACAGCTTTGGCCGGAAATATCCTCGTTTGCCTTGCTTTCATCAACAATTCCACTCTTCGTCGCAGCCTCAATAACTACTTCATTGTATCTCTCGCAGTCTCTGACATCCTAATGGCAGTGCTTGTTGAACCTCTAACTTTTAGCGCCCTCGTCACTGGCAAGTGGCCATTTAGTGATGCAGCTTGCCAATATCATGGCGTTGCCATATTCATCTTAGGCGTTGTTTCCTTGCAAACCTTTATGCTTATCTCTGTAAATCGCTACGTCAAGATGGTCAAGTCCAATATCTTATACAAGAAAGTCTTCAAGAAGAATACAGTTCTTTTGATGATTATTTTTTCTTGGATAATTGCCAGCATATCTCTTCCAATATTCTTACTTACTGGAAATCGCTTCGCTTTCAACTCTAACAGAAGCATTTGTTATCCCGTCTCAAGCCTAACTGGTCGTGTTTTTCTCCACTGCACGTACGCTCTTTTCATTGTGATTCCACACTGCATCATGTTTTTCTGTTACTTCAAGGTGTTTAGAAAAATCCATGACCACAATGCTCAAATTGCCAATTCTGTTGCAAGTGGCAACAGTGAGATCGCTTCGCAAAGTTACGCACGCGAAGTTCGCGTAACGAGAATGCTCTTCGTGACAATGGTGGCATTTCACTTGTGCTGGATACCCCTGTATGCGTTGGAGCTGGCTGTTTTGATTCGCAATGATCTGGACGCACCAAGGGCAGTCTACATTACAACCACGTTTACAGTGTCGGCAAGCTCTTCTATTAACCCAATTATTTACGCAGTGATGACAAAGGACTTTCGAGACACGTTTAAAAGGATCCTATTCTGCAGTTACTAGATAAAACGCCGTGAAGTTGTCGTTTGTACCGTAAAACACTGGACGGGTGTTCTCTCCTTTATCATAGTCAACTTCCCCTTGTTTCTCAGTAAGGACAACATCAACTTTTTGTGTCTGAAAATGCTCAGTAATCAATTTTAAAATTTATAAATATTTAACATTTAAGCCCATGAACCCCTGGAGTGTCAAGCAAAGCAAACCTACAGCCCAATGGTCCTTAAAAAAAGACTAGTATCTCACCGTCTCCCTGACCGTGTAGTCCATGGAATCTTGTCGTTTCACTGAGACCACTTTCATCGATAAACTCCAGTATAAATAACATAATGTCCTCGGCTGTTTCTTCTTGATTTCTCTGATCCTTGCTTTGCAAGTATAGAAATGGAACGATGGAACAGTGAGATGTGATTTGCTCTGCTTTACAAAAGCATAACAGAACGTGATGATTATGATGATGATGATGAACTTTATTCATGTGTCGATGTATTTAGCTGACGCTAATTGGGGACACAACATAAAGATAAAATAAATAATGAATAATATGATAAATAAAAGATATTTCACTATAAAAAATTGCGATAAAACATTTCTTAAAATCATTTTAAGATTAAAAAAAAATTGCTAAAAAGCGACGACGTTTCGACGTTAGCTGAACGTCATTATCAAGTCAAAATAAGTTAGTGATTTTTGGTCTATAAATACTAAAAAAACAACAATAGCTGATTAAAAATTGTAACGTGAGAAAATATTGAACAAAGAGTTTCGCACGTATGGAGATAAGAAATAAAAGATAAAGAAATAAAAAAGCTTTAAAAAAAGCTATAGTATAATCCTATATATATTATATATACATTTACAATATGCTAAAATAATTAAAACAATTCTAGGAACACGGGCACAACTTAAGAGGTACAAATTACGCGCTCGGAGCAATTGTTGCCATTTATCAGTTCAGTAAGATCCTTACATCTAATATGAAACTTAAACCTAGATAGGCTGCTCGTTTCAGTGATGTTTTTATCTAGCTTGTTCCATAAAAAGGGTCCAAGATATCTAAGAGAGTGTTTACCATACAACACAGAATTAAATCTAGGAATATCAAAATTTTGGTTTCTAAAATTATACTTACAAGACTTAGTACTGAAAATGTCACAAATGAAATAAGGAACCAGCCTGTATTTAACCTTGTACATGAGTATAACTATGTCTTGTAATCTCCTATTAAGAAGGCTTGGTAGTTTAGCACGATCTAATAAATTCATATACGTTTCTGAATGTGAGTTATAAACTATCCTTAGTGCCCGCTCTTGAATTCTTTCAACCTTTCTTGTATCCGGCGCCTTACAGACATGCCATGTGAGATGACAGTAGGTGAGATATGGCATGATAGCAGTTTTATAAAGTAATAGTTTAGCCTCTGTAGTAATTAAGTTTCTTAACCTGGCGAGAACGCCCACCCTTTGACTGGCCTTTTTGCATAATTCGCTAATATGTTGGCTAAAAATTAGATTCTCGTCGAAGTTCACACCCAGTAGCTTGATATTATCTGTTGTCTTAATCGCTTGATCACCGATCTTGATGTTAATCTGTTCAGTTTCATTACGTTGTTTCATTACGCCCTATGGCGTTAAGTTTTTCTGGGTTGGACAGTAAATAGTTGTCCTTATACCATTTAGGGGCAGAGTTTCCTTCCTTTTCCATATTAGTACACATAATGGACATATCGCTGCCAACTATATACATCTGTTGGTCATCAGCATACATATTTATATTTGCAGTCTCATTTATGTGATACGATAGATCATTTTGTTACAAGATCCACAGTGTTGGACCAAAGGAGGATCCTTGAGGGCATCCACGTTTCATCACATTCCAGTCACTCGTAGCTTTGCCAACTTTCACCCTGTTGAGCCGGTCTTTAAAATATGAACGCATTAATTGCAAAGATTTGTCATTAAAACCGTAAGCGCCAAGTTTGGCCACAGTTAATGAGGCAAGAACTGAGTCAAAGGCCTTAGACATGTCCATTGATAACCAAAAGTGCTTTCTATTTGTTATCCAAGGCTAGTCTCCAAATTTTCCACCAAGCTAATTAATGCAGTCTCACAGCTGTGTTTTTTTCTATAAGCTGTCATTTTAGAGTACATGATATGATCGTAGCTTGCCGTTATCTGTTTACATTGTAGATGTTCAAATATCTTGCCAGTTAGTGGGAGGACTGTAATCGGACGGTAGTTTTGGATTAATTGTCTCCCTTCTTGAATACAGGTGTCCATTCACCAATTTTCCATTAAGTAGGCCAACTACAGTCTTCAACGCATTGGTTAAATATGGACTGCAGAGATGGTGATATGGCGTGTGGAATTTCTTTAAATATTATTGGTGGTATAGCTGAGTCCCATCCTGGAGACTTTTCAGTGCTTATACTCGCAAGCTCCTCATTAACATCATGCTCTGTGATTGGCTGAAATTTAAAGTCGATATCCAGTTGTTCCTTTCTTATGGCATTTATGCTAGTGTGATTTTTGTGATCTTCTTCGCTGAGGTCAAGTACATGATTTCCCCCAATGGTGGAGGCTATATTAGTAAACTAGTGAGCAAACTTGTTAGAAATAATGCTCTCATCAGTTTCAACAGAGTTTTCTTCAGTTTCTAAGCTGATAGTGTTACTCCCTTTAGACTTGCCAAGAAACGGTCGAAATGTCTTGAAAAATTCCCATGATTTTTGCTTTAAGTCATCTGTTTTCTTCATCCAAAACTCTTTGATTGCCTTCCTGCGCTCCTTTGTGGCTAAATTTCTGTACTTCGTCTTGAACTCGTAATTTTCAGCGGTTTTGTTTTTTGCATGGCATTTTTCCATTCTAATGTCATGTATGGTACATCGATTTCCCGTACTCTTTTCTTCCTCAGTGGAGCATGAGCGTCGACCACATAACTTATTTATCCATTCCAGTAATCAACTCTATCATCAATATCATTGAAAATTTCTCCAACCTGCCACGGGGCATTAGCCAATTCCTCTGCAATAGGTTCAAAGGTAATGCTTTTTAAATTACGTGCCTACAACAAAAAGAATTAATAGTCTTTGCCTTCTGCGAAAAACATCAAGAATGCTGATGATTTACATTTGTTAATTTTGTAAGCTTATGATTTAATATAATTAGGACTTTAAGTATTGTGCGGATTTATCTCCATTTGTATGTGGTTGATAGTCCTACCATTACTTTTAAAGGGAAACTCGACGGAATTGTATGCGCCTGACTTCATGAGATTGATGTTTAATTACAAGCAATCTTTAGATGGCGTTCGTTTCTCCAATAAGAATGAATTATGTGACAGGTGTTTTTCAGGATTTATGATCTAATTAAATAAAGTCATTTTCAAAGCTGTGCTTCAATGACATATTCTTCTTAGGAATCAATTATCAAAGAACGCTTTTATTGTGATCTAGATTGCGTCAAAATGGCAGAGGAAGGTGACTATAACGCCCTTGCTGACCGGGCGATAAGTACAGTGGTCTTTGAAGGCGTGATTTTCTCACTCATGTTTCTAACAGCTTTGGCCGGAAATATCCTCGTTTGCCTTGCTTTCATCAACAATTCCACTCTTCGTCGCAGCCTCAATAACTACTTCATTGTATCTCTCGCAGTCTCTGACATCCTAATGGCAGTGCTTGTTGAACCTCTAACTTTTAGCGCCCTCGTCACTGGCAAGTGGCCATTTAGTGATGCAGCTTGCCAATATCATGGCGTTGCCATATTCATCTTAGGCGTTGTTTCCTTGCAAACCTTTATGCTTATCTCTGTAAATCGCTACGTCAAGATGGTCAAGTCCAATATCTTATACAAGAAAGTCTTCAAGAAGAATACAGTTCTTTTGATGATTATTTTTTCTTGGATAATTGCCAGCATATCTCTTCCAATATTCTTACTTACTGGAAATCGCTTCGCTTTCAACTCTAACAGAAGCATTTGTTATCCCGTCTCAAGCCTAACTGGTCGTGTTTTTCTCCACTGCACGTACGCTCTTTTCATTGTGATTCCACACTGCATCATGTTTTTCTGTTACTTCAAGGTGTTTAGAAAAATCCATGACCACAATGCTCAAATTGCCAATTCTGTTGCAAGTGGCAACAGTGAGATCGCTTCGCAAAGTTACGCACGCGAAGTTCGCGTAACGAGAATGCTCTTCGTGACAATGGTGGCATTTCACTTGTGCTGGATACCCCTGTATGCGTTGGAGCTGGCTGTTTTGATTCGCAATGATCTGGACGCACCAAGGGCAGTCTACATTACAACCACGTTTACAGTGTCGGCAAGCTCTTCTATTAACCCAATTATTTACGCAGTGATGACAAAGGACTTTCGAGACACGTTTAAAAGGATCCTATTCTGCAGTTACTAGATAAAACGCCGTGAAGTTGTCGTTTGTACCGTAAAACACTGGACGGGTGTTCTCTCCTTTATCATAGTCAACTTCCCCTTGTTTCTCAGTAAGGACAACATCAACTTTTTGTGTCTGAAAATGCTCAGTAATCAATTTTAAAATTTATAAATATTTAACATTTAAGCCCATGAACCCCTGGAGTGTCAAGCAAAGCAAACCTACAGCCCAATGGTCCTTAAAAAAAGACTAGTATCTCACCGTCTCCCTGACCGTGTAGTCCATGGAATCTTGTCGTTTCACTGAGACCACTTTCATCGATAAACTCCAGTATAAATAACATAATGTCCTCGGCTGTTTCTTCTTGATTTCTCTGATCCTTGCTTTGCAAGTATAGAAATGGAACGATGGAACAGTGAGATGTGATTTGCTCTGCTTTACAAAAGCATAACAGAACGTGATGATTATGATGATGATGATGAACTTTATTCATGTGTCGATGTATTTAGCTGACGCTAATTGGGGACACAACATAAAGATAAAATAAATAATGAATAATATGATAAATAAAAGATATTTCACTATAAAAAATTGCGATAAAACATTTCTTAAAATCATTTTAAGATTAAAAAAAAATTGCTAAAAAGCGACGACGTTTCGACGTTAGCTGAACGTCATTATCAAGTCAAAATAAGTTAGTGATTTTTGGTCTATAAATACTAAAAAAACAACAATAGCTGATTAAAAATTGTAACGTGAGAAAATATTGAACAAAGAGTTTCGCACGTATGGAGATAAGAAATAAAAGATAAAGAAATAAAAAAGCTTTAAAAAAAGCTATAGTATAATCCTATATATATTATATATACATTTACAATATGCTAAAATAATTAAAACAATTCTAGGAACACGGGCACAACTTAAGAGGTACAAATTACGCGCTCGGAGCAATTGTTGCCATTTATCAGTTCAGTAAGATCCTTACATCTAATATGAAACTTAAACCTAGATAGGCTGCTCGTTTCAGTGATGTTTTTATCTAGCTTGTTCCATAAAAAGGGTCCAAGATATCTAAGAGAGTGTTTACCATACAACACAGAATTAAATCTAGGAATATCAAAATTTTGGTTTCTAAAATTATACTTACAAGACTTAGTACTGAAAATGTCACAAATGAAATAAGGAACCAGCCTGTATTTAACCTTGTACATGAGTATAACTATGTCTTGTAATCTCCTATTAAGAAGGCTTGGTAGTTTAGCACGATCTAATAAATTCATATACGTTTCTGAATGTGAGTTATAAACTATCCTTAGTGCCCGCTCTTGAATTCTTTCAACCTTTCTTGTATCCGGCGCCTTACAGACATGCCATGTGAGATGACAGTAGGTGAGATATGGCATGATAGCAGTTTTATAAAGTAATAGTTTAGCCTCTGTAGTAATTAAGTTTCTTAACCTGGCGAGAACGCCCACCCTTTGACTGGCCTTTTTGCATAATTCGCTAATATGTTGGCTAAAAATTAGATTCTCGTCGAAGTTCACACCCAGTAGCTTGATATTATCTGTTGTCTTAATCGCTTGATCACCGATCTTGATGTTAATCTGTTCAGTTTCATTACGTTGTTTCATTACGCCCTATGGCGTTAAGTTTTTCTGGGTTGGACAGTAAATAGTTGTCCTTATACCATTTAGGGGCAGAGTTTCCTTCCTTTTCCATATTAGTACACATAATGGACATATCGCTGCCAACTATATACATCTGTTGGTCATCAGCATACATATTTATATTTGCAGTCTCATTTATGTGATACGATAGATCATTTTGTTACAAGATCCACAGTGTTGGACCAAAGGAGGATCCTTGAGGGCATCCACGTTTCATCACATTCCAGTCACTCGTAGCTTTGCCAACTTTCACCCTGTTGAGCCGGTCTTTAAAATATGAACGCATTAATTGCAAAGATTTGTCATTAAAACCGTAAGCGCCAAGTTTGGCCACAGTTAATGAGGCAAGAACTGAGTCAAAGGCCTTAGACATGTCCATTGATAACCAAAAGTGCTTTCTATTTGTTATCCAAGGCTAGTCTCCAAATTTTCCACCAAGCTAATTAATGCAGTCTCACAGCTGTGTTTTTTTCTATAAGCTGTCATTTTAGAGTACATGATATGATCGTAGCTTGCCGTTATCTGTTTACATTGTAGATGTTCAAATATCTTGCCAGTTAGTGGGAGGACTGTAATCGGACGGTAGTTTTGGATTAATTGTCTCCCTTCTTGAATACAGGTGTCCATTCACCAATTTTCCATTAAGTAGGCCAACTACAGTCTTCAACGCATTGGTTAAATATGGACTGCAGAGATGGTGATATGGCGTGTGGAATTTCTTTAAATATTATTGGTGGTATAGCTGAGTCCCATCCTGGAGACTTTTCAGTGCTTATACTCGCAAGCTCCTCATTAACATCATGCTCTGTGATTGGCTGAAATTTAAAGTCGATATCCAGTTGTTCCTTTCTTATGGCATTTATGCTAGTGTGATTTTTGTGATCTTCTTCGCTGAGGTCAAGTACATGATTTCCCCCAATGGTGAAGGCTATATTAGTAAACTAGTGAGCAAACTTGTTAGAAATAATGCTCTCATCAGTTTCAACAGAGTTTTCTTCAGTTTCTAAGCTGATAGTGTTACTCCCTTTAGACTTGCCAAGAAACGGTCGAAATGTCTTGAAAAATTCCCATGATTTTTGCTTTAAGTCATCTGTTTTCTTCATCCAAAACTCTTTGATTGCCTTCCTGCGCTCCTTTGTGGCTAAATTTCTGTACTTCGTCTTGAACTCGTAATTTTCAGCGGTTTTGTTTTTTGCATGGCATTTTTCCATTCTAATGTCATGTATGGTACATCGATTTCCCGTACTCTTTTCTTCCTCAGTGGAGCATGAGCGTCGACCACATAACTTATTTATCCATTCCAGTAATCAACTCTATCATCAATATCATTGAAAATTTCTCCAACCTGCCACGGGGCATTAGCCAATTCCTCTGCAATAGGTTCAAAGGTAATGCTTTTTAAATTACGTGCCTACAACAAAAAGAATTAATAGTCTTTGCCTTCTGCGAAAAACATCAAGAATGCTGTCACTGTTAGTTTTAGTGGTTGTGTTTTCCTTTTTTAATGCATGAATGGGCCAATGGTGTGGGTAAGAGGAGTGTATTCTGCAGCTGTGTAAGATCCAGTTGGTGCAAAGTGAAGGTACCCCTCTCCCTGACGGAACGATATTCGATATTGCCAAAGGATCCATGTCTTTTCAAGAAATTACATGTTCAGAATATGGCCGGTCTAGAGGCATTATTGATTATTGATTTTTCCAGCTATGATAAGCTATCACTGGAAAAATGTCTCTTAAAATAACTGTCGGACAAGAGCTAAATTTAGGATGTATTGCAGTAAAAATATGCTATTGTAAGTAGTTTTTTCCCGCAAAATAACATGTTACTAACGCTCATGTAAAGTTTGCTGGTCTTAGCATAAATTTTTGAAGGCATTTTGGTTCGAACTTTAAAGTGGCTTCAACAAAGCAAAGAGAATATGTAAAGAAGCGAAGTAATTCAGCTTACTTTTTAATAGTTTGCGTGAAGTTGGAACGAACGAACCCTTAGTGGACAAGGTTGAAGTTTTGCAAGGCCGTAAGAGAAGCTGAAAACAAAATCAAATGGAGGGAAAGGGTTGCTATGTCAGTGGCGGCCCAACGGTCGTGGACTACGGGATAGGTGTAGGTGCAGGAACAAACTTGTCTGTAACCCGATTGCTATTAATAACTATTGTTTAAGAATGCGGAAAAACGCCTTCGTCATTAGTTGATTCGTTGATTTATTTAATAGATTAAATTGAAACTTAATTACAGAGTCGTGTAAATTAGATTATGGCTCTGGCCTTAGTTGTTCAAACGGATAAGTATTTAGGAAACCAATTGCGTTATCCAGTGTAGGATAGCCCTATTAACAATGTCAACAACTGAGACCTGGTTTATAGCTTATCCACTACTCAGCACTAAGAAACTGTTCACGTCGTAGGCTGAAGCATCAAGAGGCTGCAATTAAACCTTTCAGTTATATTTACTTAAGTTATTAAAAATTGGGACTGTGTATTTCGATAAGTAACTTTATTTTAAACTATTTTCCAGAATTTGGCCTATGTCATAAGGAAAGGTGCCGAAACTGATATGTTTTCTTTGAAAATTTTAATTCAAAATTCATGCCAGCCTTTTATTTAACTGCTTAGCCGTGAGTGATATTTGAAATCCCTTTACACTGTCAATGAAATTTTAAAAAGTAATTTCTAACTTCAATAATTACTTATTAGGACAACTTGCAAAGTAAGGTACTGAACAGTACAATTTGGTCTTATGTTGTTCAATTACTAATTAAAACTTTTTCGCGACACTGACTTGGTTAAGAAAAAATATTCGAGTCGGAGTGGTAAGCGGAATCGTAAGAGCGCTTATGACCTAGTGAAAATAAAAAATCGGAGTCGTAAGCGGAGTCACAAGCGCGACGGAATCGGAGTCAGAAGAATCAGAACGTTTCCATTTCTCCCGACTCCCCTTACGACTCCGTCGCTTGCGTTCCGCTTATGATCTAGTGAAAACCAGATTATCAGAGTCGGAAGCAGAAGCGAAAGGATAAACCAATCACAATGCACGTTCCCGCGAATTGTGATTGGTGTAGTTCTCCCGCTTCTGCTTCCGACTCCGACAATCTGGTTTTCACTAAATCATAAGCAGAACGTAAGCGACGGAGTCGTAAGGGGAATCGGAACGTTGCTAGATCATAAGCTCTTTAAGCTTCTGATTACGACTCCAACTCAGACTCCGTCACAAGTGAAAACCAACCCATAGATGACAAGGGTTGTCTACCATTTTCAACGGCAATCCGGTCGGTTCACGGTGTGTGCAAATGGTAAACAGAATTCAGGGCTGGTAATTTCGTCCCGGAATCGGCTTAGCCATTTGTACAGATCAGTTCCATTTACCGAAAAACGGACGCGAAAACCTGAAAATGGAATCGTTTGGAACATTCCGTCCGGAAAAACAGGACTACCTCTTGAGATATTCCATTACTCCCGCAAATTTTCCGCTGGAACGACCCAGAAAGTCGCGTTCCATTTACTTTCCAACCAAGATCACACCGTAAGCTCTCGGAACACTTCGTAGCACTTCGTAACACTTCGGAACACTCCCAGAACACTTGGAAACAACACCGTAATAACTCGGAAAACCTGGAAACAGGTGGGTAAAATTACAAGTAGCCAACCCGCGATCAATTTACTATTTTTACAAACAACTACTGCCAAATAAAACCTGCGAAGAGTAAAATTGATCTTTCTTTTCCCTAGTACAGCTACATGTATTTTCTTTGTAATGTGAAAGGTCTTAAAGGTAATGTTACACGGGACGATTTACCACGACCATTTTTAGTGCAATACAGTATTACAACATTGTTAAGACATTGTTTCGAATAGTTGCAACGTTGGTCCAACATTGAAACGCAGTGTTGCGCTAAAAATCGTCGTTGCGAAACGTCCTGTGTAACATCACCTTAATGGTCTTACTGTTCGAGTTGGGAATCAAGAAATGGAATGGATTTTTGTATCGTGGATAAAGCTTGACCGAAATTTACTATTTTTTTGCAAGGAGGTAGTGACGTAGCGTGACAACGAAAACATCAATAATAACATCAAAAGCAGACAAAAACGACTTCAAGAGGTATGAGAACTCTCTATTTCAAACTTTATTGTACTATTCAAGTGACAGGTCATTAAGTATCGCCAAAATAATCGCAAATTTCGGTTGGGGAATATTCAATACAAAACCGTCTCCATTGTTTAATATCTTAAGTAATCTCAGACTCCCACCTCGCACAGCACGTTTGAATCACCTGTGGTTGGAAAATAGAGAGGAGAAGTGTGACGTCACGTTACCATGGAATCAAAATTTCTGGATCACAACAAGAGGGAGCATAAGAAACGACGAAGACGACGGCAACGAGAAAGAAAAAAGCAATAGGTTTACGTTAGCAAAACAACAACTCTGCACGTGCCTCACGCTTTTTTGAACATTTCTGAGCAGTCATTGCACGGGTGCGTCAGGGACTAATTGCACCTGCCCACCTTATGGAGCAGGTGAAGAAATTTTTTTTTTCTTAGATACGGTCTTTCCGGATTGAGCCCCAGACAATTTCTCCAACATTTGACAAATTTAAAGAAAGTTAATAACAGCGATGAAGTTTGTAACAGTACTAGTTCACTTTTTAAGAGACGTTTTCGATTTGTTGTCATCCAGAAATTTTGAAACCATGGCAACGTGACGTAACGACTTCTCTCTATTAGAACTAGACCTCCAGAGAAGACTAATCTGTGCGCCGCTGAGGATTTATTTGAGTCTTCGTTAAACTCGTTGCTTTATCACTAGAATATCACAGAAGTATAGAAAGCTGTTGACGATACACTCGGGAATCTTTGCTAACCATTATCTTAGTGTTGATGACGGTAATGATAAAAATTCTTAAAATTGGTATTAGCGACTAAGGTCTTTGAAATATAAAACAAAAAGCAAACCGCAAGAAAAAAACAACGCAAATTAAGTAGCCACGAAGTGGTCCAAAGAACGTCGGTATCTTCGCTGCAAAATGTGTAACTTCCACATGTAAAAAGAATTATTCACAGCAAATGCAAGGCTCAAGTAATGACTAGACAGCAATGGAAATGAATAAATATTGTTTAACGTTCTGAGACTCATGCTCAAAATTTTCAAGATATATTTTCTTGTCTGAGCAGAAATCGGTGGCGAGTGTTCCGAAGTGTGTAGGATATTCTGAGGTACTTCAGTGTTTCGGTTTTCAGGTAGTAAGCATGCACAGCTAATGGGCGCAGAACTTGGAACTTCGCGTACTTTCTGATGAAAAAAGTGTTTTAACAGTCTTAATTAGTTTGGAAGGTAGAAGTTATGTAGTTTCAGGGAAGATATCTACGTCCTATAGACGAAACAGATAGCAAACATTCAGTAGGTGAATTGTTTTCTACACGAAATAATTCTAACTTTTCCAGATCATTCGATTATCAAGCATTGATCAAGAAATGGAAAATTCATTTGAAGAGGTAGCCGTAGTTTTTGGGGGGAGGTGGAGGGAGAGGGGAGAGCAGGTATTCAGTGCGTCCAGCATGCAGTCGTTACCTTTGATTTTTAGAGCTGCTGAAGCCTGGGAAGAGTTAATAGAGACTCATAAACCCCAACCACCCGCCACATTCTTAAGAAAATGCCTGCACGGCAGACTCATGATAAGACCTAAAAAAGGATAGATACGTTTCTCGGAAGCTGCCCACCTACCCCTCCCTTAAGCCAACATTAACACTTACTTCTCACTTTGGGCAAAATATCGGTTTAGGGGGTAGGGTAGGTGGGCAGATTCCCAGAAACGTATAATGGTCCAAGAAGATAAAGGCTATGACATGTCGGTGTTATCTTGATTCGAATTCGAACATGCTTTCAACACTTTCTATTCTACTGATTTGAAACTGAGCGTCTGTTATTCTGTCATCTATCTTATCTTTAAGCCATTCTGTGACTGTGGTATTGCTGTAAAGTTGTGACAGTAAAGCCTGCGCTTCATCTCTTAATTCTGCGTATGAAGTAGCGGCCCTGAAAGGAAAAAATAATAATATTAAGTATGTGATCGTTGATAAGTAGTATAGTAAGCACCAGTTAAACCCCTTATTACACGGAAGTATCATTAATTAGTGGTTCGGTGATGGTTTGGTCGTGACCAAAATAAATACCTTAAAATCAGGTTGGACAGCTTATGTTTATTCCACAACGCTATACTCTTCGAAGAGAACAATTTATGCCGATTTATTGGGTACATTTTTGACAAAAGTGGGGAGATAAGAGTAAGAGACAGTTGTGCAAGGAAAAGGGTTGAAGACAGGGTTTAGAACCGAAGTACAGTGACTAGGGTAAAGCACTCTTTTGAAAACGCTTAGCTTTCAGTAATGTAATTATAAATGCCAGTTAAAGTACGTTAAAATTAACCAGTGCCGGCAGTCAGCCCTTGATGTTCTAGAGGAAACAGATGTGGATTACACATCAAATGATGCGGATACTACGTACCAACTGCTTTCTTCCGTTTTCTTTCTTCCCTTATTTACTAAGTGATAAGACTCCTGTCATGTATTTTGAGTAAAGATGACCATCTGATTTTGAGGCATCCATTCTAGACACAACTGGGTTTGCGCTTGACAACTAAGCAAACTGCATTCTGATTTACAGGTAGCCGCTAAACACCGTTCCTGAACTCAATCAGCCAATCCAAAATTTTGAGATCGTTGATCTAAAAATAATTTTAAACCTGTCCAAGCGGTTATTCTAGCCACAACTTGAAAACAGAACACCCTTGTCTTATTGGGATGCCCATATTCATGACATCATCGACGTTTATATTCATGCGCAAACAAACTGGTTATTCTAGCTACTACATCAAAACAGAACATGACATCATCTTTACACTAACTGGATGCCTATTCATGGCATCATCGGTGTTAACATATTCCTGCGCAAATTAATGAGATTCCTGCACAAGAAATCAAGTATCTCCACTGTGTTGCTCTGGTAAGGGAGTGAACAATACTTACTGCATACTTTTCATGCGTGCAAAACGCAATCGAAAATAACTGAGAGAGTGTTCTTCTAGCTGCCGTTTCAACATCCACCCCTTTTCACTACAAAGAAAGTTAAAAATTTAAAAACTTTTAAAAATTAAAGTTAATAATTTAAGAAATAAAAAAATATATTTGTACGAATTATGGTTGGTTTTCAATTGCATAATACCTGTTAACATATCATAAACACGAAAAAGCACGAAGCACGTGAGATTGAGAAACGTGTCGACCTATCATGGTGAGGGGCGCTTAGCTTAGCATTAATATAATAATAATACAATTATTCGAGTGTTGTAAAATATTTCACTAGTGAGCGCAGCGAACGAGTGAAATATTTTTTCAACACAAAAAGAGAAATTTCGTATCTCCAAGTGGCCATGTAATATCCTCTATGTATTAACTTTATTATACTTACTTACTATTTGCATCGTATTACTTAACAGTTATCCTTAAGACTGTTTTACGTGCGCAGATATTCTCGAAGCGTACTGAATTTAACATATTTTGTCGCCTCAGCCTGTAATGAATTCCACCTGTCGTATATTGCATTGTAATGCCAGTGAAGTACGTGGTAATTTAGCATTACTTAACTACTGAATAGAGCTTTTGTTTCTATTTACTTCTTTTAACTTTGACTTCCTTCTAGTGGATAAAACATAATAATAACGATGATGATGATGATGATGATTATGATTAGCTTTCATTACGTATATAACTTTACACAGTGTCAGGACTCCTCAGCACAGTACCATTGTATTGATGCTACAGTCCATTCGAAATTTTACAAGCACTTCATTTCCTTTCACTTCTGTCCAAATTGAGTCGTCATTCAGTAAAGAGAACTCATCTATACTCACGTGCTGTGGACTAGCCCCAACGCATGATGGATGTCCTTTAGCTTTAAAATGAGCTCGTAGATCTCATGACCTGGAAAGTCCCCATATGTTCTCTTTTCACTGCAGGATATGTATACGCACGAGTTATAGCTAGAACTATTTACATAACAACATTGAGACACTGTAGCTCATTGCGCCAAAAAACATAAATGTCGTTTATCTTTAGTCCTAGCATAATTTATGCCCCAATTGTCCGTTTTTAAAATTGCCAAGAATCAAAGATTATCTTCAAAACTTGCAGTGGCAACTTTGAATAGAGGAAAGGGGTGAGAATCGAATGCATTCGATTTTGGCAACTGGGAACTGATTATGTGAAACTATAAGAAGGAAATGAGAAACGTTTATCTTTCTCGGTCATTCGACGATGGACACCAATTATAGACGTTAGCGTAACAGTACCTGGATGGTAATGCAACAAACTTTTATCAGAAGTAAACATTCTTACTCGTAATATTCAGTTCCGTCCAGATTAATTCTGTTACTGAAACCAAGTTCCTTGGAAATTGCTATGCGTAAGGCTTCATTCATTTGACCTTGAGAGAAGAGTGTAAAAAAATTACTAGTCAGTTCTTTACAAAACACGCACCACAGTTTTTGTGTGAAACAGAACTATTTGAGGGTGGTCTATGACAATCCACTCTGTATTGCAATGGAAGGCAAGAGTGGCTCAAACAAGGTTGGTTTGGTGCCCTCAATAGTAATCAATACTTTTCTAAATGCGTTTTATAAAATCTCGACCTATTGGCGGGCGGTATGGACGAGCTTGCAATTTATATGTATGTCCATTATGTCTCTTAATCAATCAATCAGTCAATCTTATTTTTTTTACTTCCTTTAAGAACAAAATCCATTCACCATAATATCAGATTCGAGAACAGACCTTCGGAAACCAAGTCTCTAAAGTGATTGTGCTCACTCTGGACGTGAATATGGGATCACGGGATGCAGTGGCAAAGTGTGATTAAAAAGGAAATACAATAGAACCTCGATTACTCGAACTCGGATAACCCGAATTCCCCGCTAACTCGAACTTTCTTTTTCCTTGATCAAAATTTCACTAAAATTTACCCCGATGACTCGAACTCCCAGTTAACTCGAATTGCTTTTCTTTTCCCTTCAGAGTGCGAGCTACCAGGGTTCTACTATAGATGCTAACAAGATGCGCTTTCATGCGTTAACGCTAGGTTGCCGTCTTTGATTAACCGTCCTTTCATATTTGACTAAGCCATAGACTCTTCTCGATAACTGCACTGAAACTAGCATATGCTGAGGAGGCTCAAAGGAGAATCAGTATAACTGTGAGGTACCGCCCTTAATTTGCCCCATGTACTTAATATTAATACTTCCAAGAATTACTGAAACGACCATCTTCTGAACAGGGGAGAACGTACCTTCGTCCACAGCCTTTAAACAGAAAACAAGTGATGGTATTCCTGCTGGTAACAGCTCACATAGTGTACCATAATGATCGTATCTACAATGAAATGAAGGCATCAAAACCAACATAAGTCCAACAAGGGCTTAGTGTGGGCTTGTCAAAACATCCTAAGCAAAATTGGACCCAATTTTGGTGTGAAGAGAGGTACGTGCTTCTCGGCCACAACACAAGCGATTCCCGTGTCGATATCTCCAGCTTTAGAAACCCTATGAAACCAGTGAGTCACAACAAATGGCAAATATACTTCGTAGAAGCCTTTTTATTCTAAAAAGGGGCCAGATATAGCATATGTAAAATTGACGTTCTGATGAATGACAATCTGTGGTTAGGTTAAGCTTTAAATGTAAGTTAGAGTACAAATGACACTCGCCTGCTCCAGCCTGTTAATGCGATTCCTAACACTTCATTCGTCTTAGAAATCTTTGACATTATATCCACCCACTGCAGGTTGTTTGAGACGTGTTTTGATATGGATACATAGTCACTACTTGGCCCAGTGGCACCTAAACAATAAATATATATTAACAAGGAGGATGACCTGTACTGTGTTCCAGCTACCATGACGATGATGATGATGATGATGATGATGATGATGATGATATCATGATGTTATATAAGTAAGTTAGGATGTCCGTGTCTTAGTGGTACCACTAACAATTTCTTCGATTTAAATGAAAAATCAGTGATAAATTAAAATCTTATACCTTTAAACGCACTCGCAGTCCACATTTTAGGAAACGCTTCAAAGTATCGTTGATACATTTCTGTGGATCAATTAGAATTTAAAATAGACAAAGGTCACAACTAATTTTTCCAGCACACCATACCTCCACCCCTTCGCTTCCGTATCGATTTAACCGATACCTATTGTTTTTCCAATGGTAGTGTCAGAGGAGTTTGCCCCTATATTTTGTTAGACTTTAAATTGACTAAATTATGTACATGTGAATAAGACGAAGTTTGAAAGAAAAAGTCCTCTAGAGTATTATCACATGACCTACATAATAAAACATACAAGCTGAAGCAAGAGGTCTGTTCTGCTATGCTCCGACAAAATATCGTTTATCAAGAAAATCAGAGCGAAAAACCGCTAGTGACGTAGGTGCATGGTCACAGTCCTGAATGGAAATCAAGTCATTCCTCTCTCCCAAGAACAGGATCAAAAAGTTAGTTTTGTTTCTACGGCGAACGAAGTTTGTATTGGCGAATTTACCTTTGGGAAAATGGCTTCTAAGGTCGGTCCTGTAATACCAAATCATTGGCTCTGCTAACCTGCCGACCACTGCAATACATGACACAAAAGAATACTACTATTACAGATCGCAAAAAGGACTTTGACTTAGTACCATGATTTGCAATGCAACTGAGCATTGCTTAATACGGAGTACGCTTAAAGACAAGGTAAGGCGGAAAAAATAAACATGCAACTTGTTGTGCAACATTGCTGCAAAACGAGTTTTACCACCCACGTTCAAACCTGTCTTCCTACAAATCAGGTTGTTGCAAATTGAATTGCGTGTGAATACTGACTTATGATTGGATAAAATTAAGCGGGGGTCACACAATACACGGATCCGGATCAGTTACGTCACTTATTTCAAAACGTGCAACCTACACAGATTTTGTTGCAAAAAATTCAGCTACTCTCTAGTTTCTGCAACAACTTCTCACAACCTGCAACAGCCTGATTTGTTGCAAGACAGGTTTGGTTTGTGGGTGGTAAAACGCGTAACATCGCTGATCAAATCGTTTTGCAACGTGACAGGTTGCGCGTTTTCGTTGCCCGTTTAGTCGTACCTTAAGGAAAAAGAGGTCAAACAGCAACTCTTTTGATTTGAAATCTCTAAAGAGATTTTTATTTAGATCACATATTAATAAGCACGTAACATTTACGTATGGGAACCAAGGCGAAACCGCTGGTAATTGTACCATAATAAACGACTTTCTGCATTTGTAATCATTGAGGAGTTAAAAAATAAAGAGAGCAAACCTTTAAGGAAGTCTATTGTCCACTCTCGCATCATGTCATCCCACAAGATTGGTGTGAAACCCTTATTTCTCACATGTTGTAGAACTGGAACCATGTGATGCAAAAATATCATGCTTTTGTTTCTGTTATCTACCAAGCACGCGCGACAAGTCTTTAGGTTCCACACCTGTGGTGTAGTCAAATCAGGAAAGAGAGCGTGCGGTTATCAATTTAATGTACGGTTGAAATAGCCAGGGAACTCTCCCCTTGCAATGAAAGACAAATCCCAAAAAATAATCTAAACACACTTTCAGACAGAGAATTCAACAGTTAGAGCTTGAAGTGTCAGGCAGTTAGACGGTAAGGTAAGAACTTTATTTAGAGTGGGTGACAAAAAATACTAATAAAACTAATAAACTAGTAGCCCTCTAAAAAAATTGTCGGGTGAGTTTTGACAACTGAATGACTGAATTCTGCGTCCAAAAATTTTGTCTGTCCGATGCTTTTTCCTGGTTTAAAATACGTATCTAATTTTTAGGAAAAGATAAAAAAAAAATACATTTCTAGAATTGTTAGCTGCATTTGGATGGACGAAGAAAGGTCATTATTATTCATTCAAAATATTTCTCTGTTTCTGATAGGCTAAAATCCCACGTATAATTCATCATAACCACCTTTAACTGTCGACCAAATTTGGAAGATTTTGCGAAGACCTGGGGACGAGGTTGTCTTGTTGAAATGGTAGTGAATACAAAATGGCGGAACATTTCACTCGTTTCACGAGAAAGAAATAGCCCACTTATCAGTGGCTAAAAACATAACAAGAACAGCAAGAAGACAACTCGACGGACGACATCTGCTGTTTGGAGAATATTTGCAGAACTGAACAACCCTTTATCTCCTAAACCTGCCGATAAACAGGCACTATCGAAGATGAACTTAACATCGATGGTAAGCATGTTTTAGCTTGTTTTTAAACTAGGAATTATTTTGAACGAATAATAAAACAATTACTCCTACCTCTATTTGTAAAAAACAAACAAAGACATGTGTGGTTCACATGGCTCATTACCAACCTCATCAGCTCCCACGTGAAACCACTGGATTCCCGTATGAAGTTCTGCCACCTGATTAATCATTTCCTTTACCAATTCCAGTGCCTCTGAAAGAAAAGTGTTTAACTGTGAAAGGTTAGTGAGCCGGCCCTGGAGTCATTTCATAAGTAGGTTAAGCATAATCGTCCCAGTACGGTGAACGAAGTCCAGAATAGGAATGTTGTTGACAGTGACTGTTTCGAAAACCTGTGAGGTAGTCATCAAAACACTTTGTTGCTCTAACGCCATTGATCAAATGAAAATGCTCTTTAGAATGCTCGCCTGAATCTAAACAACTTGGGCGTATAACTCGGAGTTTACATATCTTAGCTGTATGTATAAGAGACACACGAAATGACCTAAGAATACTACAGAAAGTAAATTATCACTTTTCAATTAGAAATAGTATTCTTTCTGTCCTCTACTCACTCTTCACACCTCCCCCGCCCCCCTTCCCCTCCAAAACCATGTCTTCTACACAGACCAATATACCTCTGTCTGACCGGAAAGAACGCTGTTATTGGTAGAGATATAAGTTGGTACCTGAGAATGAAAAGTAGTTTAACCTATCTCTGCTAGTTGAGTTGTTTAATCTCTCATCTCCTACCTGGATTGTTGGGGCATATTGAGTTTGTGTATTTGGCTGTCTCACGAAGGTGGGCAAATTTTTCGTGCTTTAAAACAAACTGAGGAAGAAAAAAAACGTAAATAAATGCAATTAGATCTATATTTCATAGATTATTTGCCTCACGTAGGCGAAATCATTTTTAGAGTAAAAACAATTTCCATTAAAAAATGAAAGTATTTACAAATATATAGTGCAGAGGAGTGCCATATTTAGTCCAATCCCAAATTAAAGAATCGGATGCCCTTAGAAGCTAATGGGTACTGAAGGAGATCTGTAAGAAACTAAAATACCTCGAGATGGCCGAATGTCTGTACAAGTGGTATAACGATAAGATCGTTCCGCCGTGCTTCTTTAATCAAGAACAAAACTTCGTCTTGGCTAGGTAACGATAAAAAAAAAAAAACATTGTCATTAAGGAGGTGCTAAGAAGAAGGAATGAAAGGCATAATGAAGGGGAAGTGAAGAAGATCGTAAGTGATTATTTGCTGGGCTATCGCTTACAGGTTCCAGTTTTTTATATTGTAAAGCACCCACCTTATTAATGTTGCATGATTTCCTTTAATTTTTGAAAAATGTTTGGATTGAAAGATTTTGCGGAGTAATTAAATGGAAAAAAAGTGGAAAATGAAAGATTACTAATTTGAAAGTGGTTTGTCAAATTTGCTTTTGTACCCTGCGTTTTAGAAATGAACAGTGCCATGTTAGAGAAACGTTAATTACTTTCTTATGCATTTTCTGACTCCTTTGTTTTTGTTTTCGTTTTTTTTTTTTAATCTAATATTGATTGGAATAGTTATTATAATAAAACAAAGCATGCTCTAGCAGTTATTCATTTAGTATCTACATGACATCACGAAAAAAGTCAATGACCAGGGTCTTTATCACAATACTAAGGATACTTCAATCGAATGATACTAAAGCATAATTCATCTACTACTATCAACGTTGCCTAGGAGAACTACCTGCCCTCTAAGTTGAACAGTTGTTACCTAAATACGTCAGGTCCTTGAATCACCTCGAGCTCTCCAGAGTAAGGAAACGTATCAGCATACTCAATAAGGAGCCCTGTGGCGCCCCATTTACGGAAAAATGGAAGAAGCTAAAACAATGACAAAAAACGTTTGTATTAGTTAGTGTATCATGCAACTAACCGATAATCCACAATACAGAACGAGTAACCTGGAAATTAGAATCCTCGTTAATTGTAATGAACAAAACTTTGACAAGTGAATTCGACTTGTCTCCAAATCAAACCATCCTCTTTGGAGACCTGAAAGTGATCCTCTGCGTTTAGATGGGGTGTTAAGGACAGATGCAGTTTTTGACGTACATTCCAAATTCTTTATCTTGGACTATAAAGATTTCCTCTGAACTCCACAAATTAAGCCGCGATATACATGCATGATCTAAAATCCTGATCTGAGCTGTTAGCGAATAACGATTTCCCCATTTGCCAACCGAGTCTTATGTGAAATACTAGTGGGGCCATAAAAGAAAGATAGAATCAGGATCTGTGGCAGGCTATATAGAAATAGGCAAAAGCAAAATGAAAAGGCTCAAGTGAAAACGAAGTATTTGATAAAGCAAATGATTCTGTCGGCTGTAAATGTATACGAGAGCAGGGTGATTTTCAAAAGGAATTACCTGTAGTAGATAGGTCAGTTTTGGTGGCGCTCCTCCGAGATCAAGATGAACAAGCTTGTGGCCACTAAATCTAAAGTAGCAAAGCAATTGTAATTTGCCGTAAATACTTGTTGGACTCCTTCCCTTGTATATATGCCACCAAGGAAATCGTCATATTGATTTAATGATTCAATAATAATAAAAATAATAAACTTGATCACCAAGAAGAAACAGTGGTAACAAAAATGGAAATAAGTCACTCATTACGATTTATAGTTCTCAGTTCAATACTTCAAAGTACAAAGTCTACCATTCAGTACCACAACGGGTGACCTTGTTGGATAAAGGGCACGATCCGTCAGTCACAATTCCTATGGTTTACTTATTTTTTCCTACAAATGTCCTACGTGATCCGGCGCACTAGTCCAGGATATTCCCCTTAGGTTTCTCTCGCCCCAAGTAAGGGAATCCAAGACAGTCTTGGATTCTGGAATCCACACCGTGGATTCTGGATTCCTGGTTCTGGATTCCATATTCTTATAGTCAGTGGAACTTGGATTCCGGATTCCAATGTTTAGTGAGATTCCGGATTCCTTGAGCTGTTTTCCGGATTCCAAAGCCCAGGATTCCACTTTCCACAACCGAAATTTTCCTGGATTCCGGATTACACAAGCAAAGATTTGCCGGATCCCGGAATCCGGAGTCCCTTACACGGAGCGATTTTCTCACACACTCAGATGCATCTTTATCCTGTACCCATTCTTTTTTCGTGGATCACTGACATATAGAGGATATTACATGCCCGCGCGTAGATACGAATTTTATCTTCGAGTGTTCAACTCGATATCTCACTCGTTCGCTGCGCTCACTCGTGAGATATCGAGTTATTGAACACGAGAGGATACAATTCGTATCCACAAGCGGGCATATAATATTCTGTTTATTATGTAGACACCGATGGCGAGATGCTGTAATGCTCTTTTTCTATTGGCTGAGACTGAAGTTGCCATGACAACCGTGATATCTTCACATGTGAAGGATAAAAATTGTATCTTCACTGGATACCAAATTTTCGTCACTGGAAAAATCCTGGTATTCCATCGGTACTTGCATATCCCTGGTCATTAAAATGATAATTTTAGAAACATTGAATTCTGCAAAGTAGATCATACTACGTAAAAATTAACTTTGCAAGACATTCACAAGACAGAACCTAAACAGAGTAGAGATGCTGAAAACCTAGTTTTGAGGTTTTTACTTTCCAAATTCGTGCGTTTCATTCAATTATTTCCAACATAAACACACTCAGCGTGGAAGGTACTTACATTAAAGTTACACTGTGGTTTTTATAGATTTAGTTTATGACATGCAATGTATATCAAGATCTTACTTGTCATGGATGTCATTTTTATAATCATTTGTGTGGACTTCATGTCTCTGCGTTCCTTTTGTGGTAAGATTGAAGATTCTCTGCTTTGCTTGTTCCAGTTGAATTTTTGCTTGATCTAATTCATTTCTTGTATTCGATAGCTCTGAAAGAAAAAAAAATCAAAATTATTATTCATTCAGTATTTTCCCATTTCTGATTGGCTCAAATCCCCAAGTTTATTTTTCACAACCAGCTGGAGTTGACCAAATCTGGAAGATCCGAGCAAAATACCATCATGGATATTGCCCAAGTAGTCTCGTTTCCCGGTAAATATCCCAGCGATCAACCTCGTATCCAGGCGAGTGAACTTAAAAGATCCGAAGACTAAAACTGTACAAAATATATTCAAGAATACGCAAAAGATATTGGTCGATGGATGTTATTGAATTTTTCAAAAGTACAGTATCTGCAAGAAGAAACATCTTTTTATATCCGAAACTGTGCCAAGAAACAGGCCAAAGTTTAGAAGAAAGTCTACTAGGAGGCAAGCCTGTTAAGAACTTAGAACTATTTTGAAGGAATAATAAAACAATTAATAGTACTGAATTTGTCTTTCGTTTGATGTGAAGCCATTAAGCAGATCTCGGAGGCTGTTATCCACCTCGGCCTTTAATATTCTCCTCGATCGGCAGATTCTTCACATCATCATAAGCCTTATTCAATAATTGCTAATTATCGGTCTACAACAGAAGATATTGAAGTTTAGAGATAAAATTTGGAAAGACAATAAAAGAGAGAGAAACAAGACATTCTTATTGCAATATTATATTTAATTTTATTTTATCAAGAGAGAATGATCTAGCTCATTCTCTCATGATTTTATTTACTTATTTCTCCTTTTTTCTCGCTCTACAACATTCAGCTTTTTTGCTCGTGAGGAGTTTGCGCATATCGTTACTAAAAAGTGCAACGGTTTTTCTCCCTCCAATTATGCAATTTTGCCTAATCGTTAATTTTAAGAATGTTTTAAAAGATTATTAAATAAATCTTGCTTTCTTTAATAGTAATATGTCTTGCTATTAGAACTTTTAGCCTTTGGCAGGAACCCTAACGAGTTGTTTATCAGACGACAGGGGCTTTAAATGATTACTTTCGTTGTATTTATTTTTATTTTCGTGTTACTGTATTTTTACTAATTTCATGAAAATAGGGCTTCGAAAAAATTGTTAGAAAACTACTCGGTTTTTTGTGCGTGAAACATTATTTCTCTGGCAGGCGATAAACCGGTCCCTGGGGTGAAATGACAGTGAACTAATTTCCGAGCATGCGCTTTTGAATGAAAATTGGTTGAGTAGCAAACAAGAAGTGCATCGTCAAATTCTGTTTTCAAACATGAACAAGAAGACATGAAATTTTAACAAGTTTAATTAATTTTGACAAGAAAACAATCAACTATTCGCTTTTCATATACCATGGCAGATAAACCAATTACGAAAACTCTAGGATATTAGCATTGTCATCGATATTAATTGACATACAGTTTTTTTTATAATAAGTACCATATGTTGTTTTCCCAAGAAGAACGCTGAAAATTAAAGCGTGAGTTATTTAAACTCTTGTAACTATAAACGAAGGTATTTTATTTCAGATGAAGCACTAAATTGCAAAATTACTGTCCCAAGCCTGCAGTAATGTAAGATTTCCAAATTTGCTAGAGATCAAAAAAGTAACTCTGTCAGTGAAAACTATACTAGAAAAGATGAATTGGTAATATTGGGGATACACAATATCCCTGTAAGAATTTAAATAAACTCGGTTCAGTTTAATAGTCGGAGAAATTTATGTTCGTGAACATAAGGATAGCATCATCAGGGTAGCATCGCAGAAAGATGACTATACCAACAAATTTTACAGCAAATGAAAGTCCGAAAACAGTTGGAGAACCGTATTACTCAGAGGAACTTACGGAGAAAATACAAGGCGAACTTATCTTTCTTTTGGCGCTCAATATTTTTTTGTCCATTACAGCATTTGTGGGGAACACGCTGATTCTAGTAGCTCTGCCCAAAGAAACTTCACTTTATCCGCCGTCCAAACTCCTGTTTCGTAACCTAGCGATAACTGATCTCTGTGTTGGTATCATTGCGGAGCCTCTGCTAGTTACTTATTTGATGTCTTTGGTAAAACAAAGATGGGATATTTGCTACTACCTAGACTATGAAGGTTTTGCCGTTGGCGCCATTTTGAGTTCAATGTCTTTGCTCACTTTGACTGCAATAAGCGTGGACAGACTTCTCGCCCTGTCGTTGGGCATCAGATACAGACAAGTCGCGACTTTGAGAAAAGCGTATATAAGTGTAATTATTATGTGGGTTATATCCGTTGTTTTTGGCGCAGCAGTCTACTTTTTGTTGGATACTGTTATACTCGACTGGTCAATGTTTATATTAATATCTCTATGTGTAGTCATCTCAGGTCTGTGTTACACGAAAATTTTCTTTGTACTACGACGGAGCCAAATACGCCTCGAAGATAGCTCTTTTCAAGGACCAACTGAAGTTATGAAGATTCCACTGAATCTAGCTCGATACAGAAAGGCAGTGTACAGTGCACTGTGGGTGCAGGTAACATTGGTTGTTTGTTATCTGCCGTTTGGTTTAGCGACAGCAATACCTGAGTTTTCTTTGTCGGTTTACCTCATGACGCTCACTTTACTTTTATCAAACTCAACATTAAACCCACTTCTGTATTGTTGGAAGATCAGAGAAGTCAGGCAAGCTGTTAAAGACACAGTCAGACATCTTTTCTCTTCATCAAGTTAGTTCTATCAGTATTAAGTAATGATTCAGATGAAAAGGAGAGAACTAAACGCAATGAACACGTTGGAATACAAAAACGATCTAACTTTACTTTAATTGTCTCTACCACACTTCTGATTGGTTTAAACATCAAATTTAACGAACTCTTCGCAAAGAAGCATGTATAGTAAGCCGGCCTTTGTTTTCTAAACAACTTCTCTATAACAAAATTTCGCCGTAGTCTAAGTAACACAGAAATCCTATGTGAGGAACATATAAAATTGTGAACTTTTCTTGGCTGTTCACTTGGAACTCCTATGAGTGGTCGAAATCTTTTAACACAAAAAAACACCTTTAAAACTGGGGCTTAAGAGATTTTATTTCATGAACTGCCTTTTTGTAGTTTTATGCATTCTCTGCGTGAAAATGAATGAAATATTCCTATGTGAGGAAAGCGTATTGCGCCATAACAAAAAGAAACTGCTTCCCGCCTTACCTGGATCATTATTTGATGTACTTATTATGAACTATTTCAATTTGTTTCAAAATCATCGATCTGTTGGATAGAACAGCTAGCAAGATTATTTTTTCCTCTAAAATATCATAAGCCGATCACTGATATTAATCAGATCCTGATTTCGATCAGGTCAATATAATCTAATAAAAGATGAATCCTCTCATAATGTGTGAAACCGTTGCTATAGTTACCGAAAAACCGTGTCGAAAATCGAGACGAAATACTGATTCCGCATTTGTGATTGGTCACGCTTACTTTTAACGTTGTATCCATCTCACGTGTTTGTTTATCTGAAGGGATGCACCAGAAATCAAATTTAGCCATTGCGCAAAAACGTCATCGGTACAATGAGGAATCAAATGAGAGGTAGCGAAATACCTTGTATTTCGTCAGCCAAAAGGATGAAAACATTGAACCGTACAAAGAAATTTTTTAACTCGCCCCGTGCATTGGCAATACAAAATATATCATAAACGTCTCTGTTTTAATTGTGGCTGGCATAAGAGAGCTTTTTCCACGCATATGTAACTTACCAACCATAAACTACTGAGTGGAATACAACTTCTGGTAGATTAAATTTTAAATCTGTTTTCATATGACTGAAATAGCCTCCGTCCTACAAATGATAACCTCAGACGCCAACTAGATCTACTCTTCCTGTCAAAATTAAAAAGTATTATGAGGTCTTATGATGATGATATGGTTGTAAAATTTATGAGATATCCCTCAGTTGCACACAATTTATAATAAAACAACTGAAGAGCACAATAGAAAATAAGAAAGTTATTACATGTAATCGCTTATAATACAAGTTATGACGAATACTTTTTTACTATGATGTAAATAGTCTGTATCTTTTTTTTTCTTTCTCTCCCTTTTCCTTTTTGTGGTAATCCGCTGATCTGTATTCTTGTATTGTTATTGCAATTAATAATATATAGGTTTAGCTCTGGCTAAAAGCAAAGCTCCCTTTTATACAAAAAAATAATACTTAAAACTAAAGAAATTAGACTTGGCTGATTTTAAAACAAAAAGAGAAAATTACAAATCAAATTCGATAACAGTAATAATCTTGGAAAAGAATTCGTACCGATACGCCAGTATCACTGATACTGGTCGTTTTCTAAAGTAACCATAAGATGTTTTCTATAAAAAAAAGTTACTTAGAGCTTCATTTGTGACAAAACTTCTCGGTTTTTTCTGCGTATAGACTGATCTACTTTTCTCGGGAAGGCGGTGGTCCGGTCCCAGCCGGAGTGAATCTAAAGGGGGAAAAAAAAGATTCGATAAATCTCCTTGTAAGTTAGGGAACCCCTAAAGGTCGTTTTTTCCTACGGCTATAATTAAAGTTACGAAAATGGGGCTTAAAATTGCAAGAAAACTACCTAGATTGAGAATTTCCCCCAGCGCACTTTTGATGAAACGATGACAAAGTAGCAAACGAAAAGTGTATTATCGAATTGTTTTTTAAAAAAATAACGATAAATGTTGCTGATTTAACCCTATTCAGACTAGGCTTTTTTTTTTTTGGCTTCTTGCGCTTCTTGTGAGGATGACCAGAGGACCATTAGATATTTGCTTTCACATTCCATGGCCGAAAAAACAATTACAGCTATAAAATATTAACAATATCATCCATATAGTGACATCCAGTTTTTGATAATAAGAACCATACGTCGTTTTCTCAAGAAGAGAACTAAGAATTAATTAACGTTGAATTAATTGACGTTAATTTACAACAAGTATCTTGTAACTATGAACGAAGGAATTTAATTTGAAATTATCCGGAAACATTTGTCCCCTATCTGCATTACGCAGTCAAAATGTACTAGAGATTACAAAACGTATAGTGAAAACTTTACTCATAAATATATGAATTGGTAATTGCGTTGAGTTTATTGTGGATAATCAATATCCCCCGTAATAATTTAAATACATTTGGATAGGCCGGTTGTGCCGGAGAAGAAATTTAATATGTTTATGAGCACTTAACACTTTGTTTTCAAGATAGCATTTTAGATTTAAAGATGGCAATACAAAAAAAATTTTCAGAAGATGAAAGCCGTAAAACATTTGCAGAACTGTATTAGTCAGCAGAGGTTACGGGGAAAATATACGGCGAACTTATCTCTCTTTCAGTGCTGAATATTTTTTTGGCCATTACAGCATTTCTGGGCAACACTCTGATCCTAGTTGCTCTACATAAAGAAACCTCACTTCATTCGCCGTCCAAACTCCTGTTTCGTAACCTAGCGATTACTGATCTCTGCGTTGGAATCATTATGGAACCTCTGTTTGTTGCTTATTTGGTGTCTTTGGTAAAGCAAAGATGGGATATTTGCTACGACCTAGACCATGCAGGTTTAATCATTGGTGCCATTTTGAGTTCAGTGTCTTTGTTCACATTGACTGCAATAAGCGTGGACAGACTTCTCGCCCTGTTGTTGGGCCTCAGATACAGACAAGTAGCGACTTTGAGAAAAGCTTAGTAGCTTAGTAGTCCGCCGTAATAGCCTGCATGAAGTGTCATAAACGGAGCCATCGATGAATCCTTTTACGGCACTTTCCTCAGCAAAAAACCAAATCAACAATTCAGTTTTGAAAAAACAAAAAAATGAAACCTGATAGAAGTTGTTTTTCATTTTTGTGGCGGCAGTACAAGGACACAATCATTTTAAAACTTAACTGAAATGAAAAAACTAGAGACTAGGTTGTTGCTAGAGTGACCAAGAACGTGACAAGGAAAATTCCGAAAATCCGAAAATTTTGTGCTAAACCGAACACAGAAAATATTCAATAAGAGTTTTCTTAATCCTACTAATAGAGTCTGTACGAGTGGGCTTTCTTACGCTGACGTCGTAACCAAATTTTCTGTCATCGATAGGTTTCCATTTTTTTTTATGTATGGGGCTCCACTGCGCGCGGACCCTGCACTAACAATATAATAATAAATGTGACTGTCAGTAATGACACGGTACCTATTGATAGTCCTAAATCTGACGAATAATAAAATTATTAATTTTTATAATTATGGCGTATTAAAATTTACTTGCA